>NW_009258121.1:1187953-1370593 GCF_000149755.1 Phytophthora sojae | reverse complement strand
GGAACCCCCAAACAAAATGCGCAACCCTCTATGACACTTGACCAATCTGTAGCCGAAGTCGAAGGTGGAACAAAGTACGGGCAAATTGGCATTGAATGGTTGACCACGAAAGGCGCATGACTCCATCCGGCGCTCCTAGTGAGCATAGCACGAGAATTCAAGCGAATTCAGATAAATTCATGGGGAGATTAATTACCTGGCAGTTTGCTTATAGTTCCTGCGTGGCTAAAGCGTGCCTTATCAATATCGCGTAGTCAGTGAAACTTGCCAAAAAATACTATTTTCGGTTTGTCTGATTCGCCAACTGGGAGGCCAAGCGGGTGTGCGTTTCAACGTAGAGTCCAGTGGTAACATCGCTGTACCCAGCGTATTGAGAGGTGGACTGAACGGTACTCGGTTCCAGTTTTGGGAAAGCTGCTATCCAAGTGTTTGTGCCTTCTGCAACCGCTCTCGACTATCGTAGTTTCCCAGACGCAACGAACAAGAACCCTTGCACTTTTATCTAAAGAGTGTGCGAGAATACCACGGGTCGAAGTGAGGTTTTCATTCCTCAGATTATCAACTCGGCCCAAGACCACAAGAAGCCCCGCGGTCGGCAGCTTTTCAACGATGAAGTGCATGACAACTGTGGTCGTCGGTATGCTCCTGAGGTTTGCTTCGGTAGTCGATGCGTCAGCTGATACGGACTCAAACTGGGCCGCGCGGACCTTGCGAGTCGAAATTGACCCAGAGTCGTCGCAGTTCGTTGGTCGGTCGGACAAGGCGAAGAACCCGAGGAAGTTGGCATCCCCACGTTTGGAACGCTGAAATCACCCGAAGCCGCTCTACCACCCGCGCTATTACCCGACGCCTGCGCCGAGGGTACCAGCTCCGCCGATAGAATTTGTATTCCGATAGATGTCGGAGTAACCTGAAAAAGAACGAAGCCGCGTTTCTGTTTAGGTTTGGCAAACCCCGTCAGTAAATGAAACGAGCGACGATGAAGCTTCGCTTTTTTATATTACTGTTTGTTCACCGGATAGTAACTCACTTTGCCCGTCGAAAATTTAGTTTTCGCCCGATGAATGAGATTGATAGATACACTTGCGGTGGAAGTGTAAAACGATGTTGCTAGCCGCAGGCTTGTGTCTCGCTCACATGCGCCAACTGCGCTTTCAGCATTTCAGTTCTACCGACGATGAAGCAAGTGGTAAACTAGATTAGAATTTGTTTTTGCTCTAGTACCGTTTGCTCTGCTCGGCGACTCTGTGAGGTGCTCGTCGATTTGCACTCCTGTTATAGACTTCAATCATCAATCGTAGCATGCATCCAATCGAAAACCCATTTAAAGTCCTTGGCTATACTAACTGTATGCACCGTTAAGCTGCACACCGGCATCGCTGACACACACATGCGGGTGGTTTAACGTCGTCGTAACCACAGTCCCGGGGGAAGGAAGAAAGCGCACGATGATCAACTTTCCTTCAGCGGATGGAGTTTCTGAGCATCCAGAAACACAAAAACAACACAAGAACTCGTACTTAAGTATCAGACCAGCACAAGAAAATATTTTGCGCAGCCACGTACTTCAAGGTCAAGATGCACCGACATCCCTGGAGCGAGCTGCTGATTAGCGCTCGTACACGGAGCGTAGATCTAAGATGCGGCGCGGAAATGCTCTTCATTAGCCAGCTCGGCAATTCTGGATCCAGTCCACATGAAGTTGGGCATCCCGTTGGCTGCCGACAAGAGATGGTCTTACTTTACTGCCTCTAAACCTAAATGCTTCCGCGCTCCTGACCGTTTGAAGCCTCAACTCTTCATCGATACAATTCGCTGAAATCGTTGAAATCGTTGAAATCGTTGGGTTACGAGATAACGGGACGGTTTCAGTTAACCCAGTAGCTGGTAGTCGTTTGGCTGCGGTCGTCTCCGTGCTCGCAGTTACGGCATGAGCTAACGGGTCCTCCCTCGTAGAAGATGCTGGCCAACGACTGCGACGCTGTAAACTTCACCGGACGAAACCAAGTCTGGGCAATGGTCTCATTCTCCAATTCACCAACGCGGTCCAAGGCCCCCTCCTCCAGTATCTTCGCGAATACGCACCATGAAGCTTGTCGCAACTCTGGTCCTCGCTACTCTCCTGAGCCTCGCTTCGGCAACAGATTCGCTGGCTGAGAGCCAACCATCAAGCGTGGCGGTGCGCAACTTGAGAGATCAGGCAACCAATGTCGTGGCGAGGCCCAAATCCGCACCACTGCCGCAACAAATGGTACCTCCCCCTCCACGTCAGCTGGCCTCGATAGGCGGACGCCCGCCCCAAAAGAAAGCGCCGGTGGTCAAAAGGCCCTCGTCCGGCCATGCCGACGAAGCAAGTGTCGCCGCCCTCGCCAGTGGCGCTACCAACCTGCGTCAGCTTGCCGCGAGAGGTGATCACGCCGGAAAAGGAAGGGTGCCCCGCGTGTAAGCGACAGCGCTGCACTGCTCGACCTTATCGACTCAGAAGTTTTCTTTCTATGGCAGCCAGTGGGATGAAAATTAGGGGGTAGTGCTTCCATGCTGTCGCGATGGTCTCGATTCACGCAAGACTCTTGCGTTGCTATACCAATACATGTTGGCGCTTCCTTTCATCACAAACTCAGAAATGTTAACTTGCTCTACATTTATCAAACGCACAGGACTTGGTAAGAAGCGGAGAGGAAGCAGCGGGTTCGAATCCTAGACTAAACGTAACTATGGTATGCTCAGATACTGCGTACCAGAAAGAAGTATCGCGACTGCAAGGCGTTTATGTGTCTGGATGACTGCATTGGCATCCGTGATGGCTTCAATTTGGAGGTGCTGGTGAAGTCGATCCCAGCACCGAGGTCCCCAGGTCGCCCTCGTAAGCAGCCGAGAATGGGACAGCATGATACGACGTTCACAGGTCATAACGCAATCCCTAAACTATTGACCAAACGGGCCGCCAAGTCAGGATTTCCAATAAACAGGAACGTTCTTGTACCTCTGGTAATTGAGAACGAGAGCGGCACGTCGACTAGAAACTTCGATGGGGAGGTACGATCTTGGTTTATTAGAGACGGCAACTACTACAGTACTGGGAGATTGATTTCGCGTAGCCGTACGTTATTCGAGAACTCGTACATGTTCTGAATTTCACCGCACGATCGGTCTATTCGTTTGTATGATCTAGTGCGGTGCGACTTTTACTTTGATAGCTATCATTCGCAAAAAAAATATTTTTCTTCGTTTGACGTGTATGGTTCGTTGTTCATGATCCGATAACGAGTGTGCGCAATAACAAATTATCACACGCTGAAATCCATCAAATTACACGCGGAAAACACGTTTTCCACGCGGATAAAAGCACCACTGTTCTAATAAAGTCGTTTCAACGGGTTAGGACACTGGGAGATGCATCCTCGCGATGCAGATGAGTTGGCGCACTGTATTGAAGTTTTTTCGATCTACAAAATGAAACTTTGGCAACGAGCTATTATAGACATTTACTTAGCTGCAAAACTTTCATTTTAATTTGACCACCGCGTGGGAATCATGATTATTCTATATAACACTTTGCTTGAACACGGCCTAAATCTAACCGATTCCATACCAACGCCACGCTCGCCGATTTTTCCATACTGAGGCCCAGTCGATGACACCGATTTTGATTGACCAATTTTCCTGTCACCGCGAATCTTTGCCATTATCTGACCAACGTCCCAGCATAGCGGCCTCAGCGGTGGATTTAGCCCTCGATATGGCCTTGCGTCTGTGGCGAGTGGAGGTCGTTCTTGTAGTACAGAAGCTGCTGTCGCTGGGATCCACGTACCAAGTCCGCTACTTGCTGTCTGAAGCACCTCCTGATGACGTGAAGTTCCAAGACGTTGGCCTGAAAGTCGCCGCCGTTGTCAACTCGCACGTGTTCCAGGTAACTGAGACGCAGAATGAGCCGCCAAGTTTCTCGATGGAGCTCAATAACAGTGGTGGGCACGTCTACCGATGACGGTTCCTCTATCTGCAGCATCGAGGCCGGTGACTACTTGGTTGGAATGGGGGTCGACGACTTCCTCGTTTGCCCTCGCAGCTTGGAGCAGGTGGAGCAAGACGTGACTGCAGCGGGGGTGGAGGCCGCGCGTGGCGAGATGGCGGTCGTGTTGCGCTTTGTGCGTATGGGGGCATTCGTGCGGGACGTCGGCCGCACCCCTGGAAACATCTTGTCAATTCTTGACGAGCTAAAATCTACCTGTGAGAATCTGTTGACACGATACGAGCTGCTGGCTGCCGAGAATGAAGCGGTAGTGGAAGAGTTGCGGTCTTCCAAGGAGCTGCTGAAGTACGTCAAGATAATGGGCTGCGAGGCGAGAAAGACCTTGATGGAGGATCCGAAATTCAAGTTTGCAGATAAATTTCGCGCGTGGTATGGAGACATGAGAAGAAACGCAGAGGAAGCCGCCGTGAATGTGACAGACCTGCAGCAGCAGAGCCCAAGATTGTCGGTAAATGACGGCAGTACAGATGACCACGGAAAAATACGCCAGCACTGACCACTATCCTATGATTGGTCAAAAGTTAGGTCTTAATCCTAGAGAAAGGTCAATAATGTAGAAAAAGACGACGAGGAAGTTACGGTCGTGACAAAGAAAAAGTGGAGTGTATTGTTGTGGCTACAAGAATTCCAGAGCTTCAAAGTGCTGAGGAAGCGCATTTTCAAAACTCTCAACTACAATGTCCTCATCAAGGCTGTTCCAGGCTATGATAGTGCGCTCGATAATATCAAGGCGCTTTTCTTTTGCCGTTTTGGGGCTTTTGCGGTAAGCCCATGTACTGCGCAGCGCCGACTTCAGCGGGCCCATCACGTTTACGTCGAGGGGCTGGCAAGTGGACGTGGTGTTCGCTGGCAACGGGTCCACCACAGCGAACACTTTCCATGCCATGCTTCGCGGTGCTCTCCGTGCCAGTAATTTTTTGTCACGCCATGCTTTTTGTCACGCCATGCTTTGCGGTGCTCTCCGTGCCAGTAATTTTTTGTAGTGATGGTTGGTAAGACATACGAGCTCGTGTTCGGGACTTGTCGCATGGCGTATTTTTTGGTGGAGCGTATTTTTCCATCGTTATCTGTAGCAGCATGCCACCTCCACAACCAAGACTTACCCCAATTCTACATCGGACGAGCTTGCCCCCAGCTGCCTCAAAGAAGTGCGCACCTTTTGCTATGGATGTCCGGCCGAAGAAGCGAGTTACATTTGCCCCAGACGTGAAGAAACACGATGGAGCTTCAGGCCTCGCTGGAGTGGATGAGAGTCGAGCGTACCTACGGGCTTTATTCGGATCAAAAACTGATATCGTGAGGTCACTGCGGGAGATAACACCGTTGCAGATTATGGTGGATCAAGAAGTTAGGCTGGCTGCGGGGCTCAAGGTAAGCTTTTAGCTTCCTACCTGGCGTATTTTTTTTCGCTCTTGCTGTAGGATAAGTAGTATTTGGCCGGAAACCCGACCCTATGATAAGCTTGCCACATCGCTGTAGCCAATCAGCGATTTGTTTCTTATCCTTTGAGGCTCAGTGACCTATTTTCATCCAATCGTCGCTCATTAGGGTTAGGGTTATTTCGTTCCAACTTATTTCTGGAATCGTCCGGAATTTCCTTCTTCGCGCAAATAAGTAACCATACAAAACTAAAAATGTTTCTCGTACTTACTCGATAAGAGCAAAACCTGCCGGATGTAGCCACTTCCAGACTTGCCCAAGCTGCTCGACACTGTAGTTGGAAGGTCAAGGCCGACTCCAACAACCCAGCAAGCGCGGTAGTAAAGTAAATG
This sequence comes from Phytophthora sojae, assembly GCF_000149755.1. Taxonomy (NCBI): domain Eukaryota; phylum Oomycota; class Peronosporomycetes; order Peronosporales; family Peronosporaceae; genus Phytophthora; species Phytophthora sojae. Next base: position 1,364,791 of record NW_009258121.1, on the reverse strand, counting down.
AAAGACAGAATGGTCAAGTAAATAAATGAAAGAATATGTAGCAATCTTGATCGATAAACAATCAAACAATCAAGGGCTTGATGTCTACTGGTACTAGCTGCACTGCGCTTGGCCGTCCTGCAGCTGCGTGTTCGCGCTAAGTGCCGCCCCAGGTCCTTGGTCTTGCTCTCGCGCTTGACGAAATTTACCTGCTCCATCGTCTCATTGGGGTCGAGGTTGCTCCCTTGCCGCTCGTCCAGTGGGCGTCCAGGTGTAGTAGCGCGCTGCGGGTCGCGTCACCGCTCACGTCCTCGCTGGTCACTGCGCTTGCCACCTTGGTCGGCATCGACTCCGTCGTCTTGGTCGGCGGACATCGCTTCAAGCGGGCGGCACGCCCAGCCGTACCCAAGACATTCACAGCGCCGTTGGCATCCGCGGACAAGCCGACCGCCTTGCTGCTGTCGCAAGAGCCTCTTCCTTCGTCGCGGCCTTCTCGGTCTTCTCCTTCGTCGTCTCCTCGGGGATGTGGTCTTCCGTCTGCACCGCAGCATCTGCTGCCACGCGGCCGGCTGCCTCTAAGTCTTCATGCTGCACCCGTCTGCTCCTCCTCCAGCTTCATCACCTTCGACGTCCTCCTGCTCCTGCCGCACTACATCCAGGGGCCCCGCAGTCAAAGTCTCGCCCGAAGCGCTCTCCTCCCGCACCACTTGAATGTAGCTCGTCCTCGCGCTGCCCGCGCGTCTGTGCCTGCTGATCCCACGCCGTTCCCTCTTGCCCGAGTCGGCGATGCACGCGTTCTTACATCTCCACCCCGTCGCTAGTGCGTACAGCACCACCGCCAGGCGCTCCGGCGACTCTTGGTCCACTTCCGGCCCGCCCGGAGAGCGCATCTTCGCCGCGTACGCCGAGCTGAACGCCGCCGAGCACAGCGCGAGCGGATATAGGCCAGTTGTCTTCAATATTGTTGGTGTAGGCGCGATTGGGTGCGCGTCGTAAGTCTTGACGAAGATGTAGCCGCCACTTATCAGCGCACCGTGCCGCGGTCGCTCATGCCCACAAGTTAGGCGCCGCGCTGGGCTCCGACAGCGCCGGCCCGCCGCTCCTTCCACTCAATGTACGCGACACATCCTCCGTTTGCTCGGGCACGGCTGCAGGCTGCCCGTCGTGCCGCCGCGGCGAGCTTAACCGCCCTCCATTGCATCCTGCGCCACTCCAAAGAAAGATTGAGAGAAATATAACATTACGTAAGTGCAAATATCACTCTATCCGCTGCCGTCCGGAATGAATAAGTGGGCGCTGATTAGCGCAAGTAATTTTATGTGTCGCCAGTGTGTCTAAACTACCAAGACTGAGATTCTTCTTTAGCCACGTTCGATCTGACCCTATCCTGAAGATACGTCTATTGATTTCGTCGAGGAGGAAGGCGCGCACCAACGGGGGCTCAATTTTGGCATGGAGTTGCGAAGCTTTTCGGAAAAACTGCCGCGAGTTCGCCAAGGCGACGCAGATGTCGCCAAACGCCTCCAAATCCGGTAGATAATATACGTTCATACCTGCTCCGTCCGTCTTGTCCACCGCAGCAGGAAAGCGCTCGGCGATGAATCGACCCAGAGCAAAAGGAGGCGCCGCGTCCACACCTGCCAGCAAGTGAGTCAAGGTAGTCCCGTCCGCGGGTGCCACGCCACCTGGCCACTCGCGCCAGCCAGGGGCTCCGGCAGGTAGACCGTAGTTTCCTCCACGAATGTACGCCATTGAAGCCTCGTAGTTACCTAGGTCGGGACACAACAACAGCAATCGGCCCTCTTCCGAGCACTGGAACCCGCTGCGCTTCCAGGCGGATGAGAGTTCTGCCCACGCCGCTTGACACAAAGAGCTCGACGTGCTCTGGTTCGAGGTCCTCCCATTCTGTCAGGATCGCGCTGACTTCGGCATCGGAGAGTGAGGTGCTTGAAACTGCAGGCCCTCGCGCTCAGCGCCAATTGACATTACCGTGATCGAGTGAAGCTGCTAAGATGAAAAACCCTATCCTACTGATAGCATTAACACGAATCACAGGATGAAGCAATCGACTTTTAAGTTAAAAATTAAGATATCGGAAGATTGAGCACCGGACAACTCTTCTTCTCGGAAAAGCTCGATAGGAAAATACTTGGCGACAAAAAAGCTAGGTCAGATTGCATCACTCAGTTGCAAACGAGCAAAATCATGAAAAACGCATTCCCCAAGAGCGAATCTTTAAACTCATTTCCCAAGTTTCGGCATGAGAGTCTTGAACCCGCTGATTCCTCGTGCTCCACCAGATGCTGTAGCAGTTATTGCGCTCCGAGACGAACAGCGTCGAGCCTTGAGTGTAGCAGCGCGGCGCCCGGAAGTAAGCAGCGAGTAGTGTAGAGTCTTGACGTCGAGGAGAAGCAGTGAACGAGGGAGAAGAGGCTCTTGTCTTGAGTGAGGCAATTCCAAAGTGATTCATTCTTTTCTTAGCCAACCACACTCAACTACATGCAACGTACCACACTCTCGGACAAACACCCCCTTTGGCCAACTGCCATGTAGACAGCAGGTCGATCCCAGTCAATACTGACGGGCCTTGACAAGTACGTGAGTTTCCTGGAACTACCGCCGAAAGGCTCATATGCTGAAGATCTAATAGCGCGTGCGAAAGGAACGGAGGACGTCGCACAACTTGACGAAATTGTCCAAGAAGGTCACGAACAGCGCATCCAACTATTCCACTATGATGCAGCTATCGGAGATCGCGAATTCTTCGGCATCATGATGTCCTTCTTGCCACTGGACACCCTGATCAAGGAGCTGCAGAGTCCGAACCAGAACGGGATGACGCCGATCGACTGTGCCAGGATCATGCACCCGTCTTTGGCGACCAGAATCGAAACCTTCCTGCTTTCGCGCAATTCAAGCCTGACGAGAGTCGAAGTCGGCTCGAGTCGATTCCTCGTCTTCTCAAAAACTGTCTCGACTGTCGGGGAGACGCTGCGAGCGAACGGAATTTATTACGCGGCAGCCAGAGCCGTGTATGTGAGGCACGTGCGCTCCGATAAACTCGACGAGCTGGCAAGACACGGTGACAAACTGCTGGCATTCCCCGATTCTAATGATACGCCCAAATTCTTGTGGACTGGAACCAGAATTGCCGAGCTGGCTCACGACGAGCGTTTCCGCGCCGCATTTAAGATCTTCGCTCCGTGTACGAGCGCTAGTCAGCAGCTCGCTCCAGGGATGTCGGTGCTTCTCGATCTTGAGGTACTTGTGTGGTTGCTAGTATTTTTTATAGGTCTGATGTGAGTTTTTTTTTTGTTTTTTATTTATTCTGGATGCTCAGAACTTGTCGCCTACACCATCAGCTGAAGAAAAGTTGATCATCTTGCGCTACCTTCCTTCCCCCGGGACTGTGGATACGACTACGTCAAACCATCCGCACGCGTGTATCAGCGATGCTGGAGTGCGCGTGCGCGACGAAGGGTACATTGATGACAGATATCTCATAGGTTTTCGTCGAGGATGGTAAATTTTAATCGTGTTTGAAGCTGTACCGAGCATTTTCAAGCTAACAACCATTATATATTATTTGCTACTGTACTGTAGGTGCGATGAGGTCTACTATCGGATGGTTGGCCATTTCCCGCACCTGTACCTCTCAGGCGGCACCGCTGGAAATCCGAGAAAGTTCAACATTCGGGAGGAGGACGATTTTGGCTTTGACAACAGGCGCGTGATGATCAAGCTGCCTCACGAGGGGATCGTGTACTGCCGCGGGGTCGGTGATAGTCGAAAGAACCCGGAGATGGCGTGCGTGATGTTTGACAGTGAAGACAACATCCGCGAACGATACGGCTACCGGGGAAAACTGGGCAGGTGGAGTGACATCTTTCAGTAGGTCTCAAGTCTTTACCGCCTAATGGTGCGCACTAAGTGTAATCAAGGCTTTGAATTGGTTTTCGATCAGATGCATGTTACGATCTTTAAATCTATGATTTTGACGCTGTTGCGTGAGCGCTGGCTATGCCCTGGTAGATAAATCGCTTCTCGCCCTTGCGCGGGTGTCCAACTCGCTCCGTACTGCACGAACGAGCGGGCCCGTTGTCACCCAAGGTAGTACACTGCTTTCCAAACGTGAAGTGAACCGGGTGGTGTAGGCCACGATGTTGATAGCGATTAAGATTTCCTACTTCTTGGAGTCGAACAGTCGGAACAAGCAAAGCTGCACTAACGAAATACTCGTAATATTTGAAAAAAATGAAACCTCGAATACTCTTTTTTCTACGCCCAATCGTCATCATCACCGCTAGTTATGTATCTCGTCGTCGCTGGCAACAACCAGACTGCTCTTCCTCTTGAGTTGAGTTGGTGTCGATGAACGCGGAGGAATAATCGCTGCCGAGGCGGGACTTCCAGTTCTGGGGCGCGCCCTGATCTTGTTGAGGCCTTCCAGTACGTGGCACCACGCGCCCTCTTGGCTTGTTTTGCCTTCAGACATGCGGCCGAAACCACGAGCTTTTTGTGGACGTAAATGCAGCAGGACTTGAGCAGGACGGACTTTCTGATTGAGATCGAGACCTACAACCGCATTCAACGTACCGCAAATTCAATCGACAACATAGCATCAAGACTCTCGGTCGCGGAACAGGAGCCGAACCAGTTTTTGATACACTTCTGCCTTGGACTTGTCGGCTTCGTCGTCTGCGCGGGGAGTGGCTTCACATGTCGAGTTAACGCTACTTCGGTCTTCTCGGGGCAAGTTTACTGCGACCCTTTCAGTGTGTGGCGTGGCTGCTTGGGTAATACGCGACGTCCGGGGTCGAGAAGCTGCGCGCTCGTCTTGATAGTCAGCGTCTGGCGTATACTTCCGCTTCCGAGTGGACCTCACTCCAGCGTTACACGCGATGGGGCCTCAGGCTCTGCTGGTACCGGTCGCCCAATTCCATTATGAAATACAACAAGTCATCGGCTAAACGCCTCTTGACGCTCGACAGCGACGAACCACGACCACGAGCAAGAGCAAACTGTTTGATAGTAGCTACAACATCAAAATCAATATTGTCTGGATATCTCCATGTAGCTGCGAGCACCAACAACGTGTGAGGATGAACATACCTCGTCAAAATTACACCCCAAGTTGAAAAATCTTGCTTACCCGCACGATGTTCGTGCCAACGAGGTATTCAAATACCTTGTCCTTCACGACTTGGGTGCAGTTGGCACTGCTAAAGCCAAAATTATGCTTTAAAGACGTCAACATCTCGCCGTACAGCTTTTGGTGCTTCTCCACTGCTGTTGCGAGTTGCCAAAGTGCTTCCTCGACGGCGTCTCGCTCCCTTGGAGCGGTCGCATCGAACGACAAAGGCCCTAAACAAATGCGGGCATTATACTCTGATGGCGCTACGTGCAGCTCTTGTATTTCACCCTGAATCTGGTAAAATAAAATAAAATAAAATAAAATAAAATAAAATAAAATAAAATAAAATAAAATAAATGCCGTCAGTAATTGCCAGATTCCGGACCGGAATCCGGAAACCTGTCAAATCTGCAATAGAGCCACACTGGCGACACATAAAAAACCTCGTGCCAATCAACTTCGACTTATTCATTCCGGACGGGAGTGTAAAGAGCTAAATTTCGTACTTATATGAAATGTGTAAATCCCCTCCACTTGTTCTCTCTCTCATTCTGCAGGCGTGTCTAGCCCTCGCGCAGCGCGCCGCATGATGGCGGTTGCTCTTCCAGATGCGTTAACTGTGAGAATGAGAGTGACGGCAGCTAGACACCGCAGTTGTAGCTATTCATAGCGTAGTGCCAGGCTGAACTAAAGAGCACTTATTCGATAACCAAACTTTGTACTTGGTTTCAGTATGGTTTATTTCACTGTAAGAAATTCAAATTCCGGACAAGTCCGGAAATAAGCTGGCGCGCCTCTAACCTACCCCTAAATGCGTGTGATTCGCTATAATAGGAGGGAATGCGATCGTGGTTGGCCTATTTGACGACTTATCTCGTACGGGGCAAGGCTTTCCGTCCAAGCAGGACTTATCCTACAATAATATTTTCTCAATTCTTGTACCCATCACATCATTAAAGAATTCTTCAAACAAGGAGATAGATACCGATTGGATCTTGAGTTTATATGGAAAGCATTGCTGGTAACTTCTCTAACTGCAGGCGATAACACAGCTCGGAACAAGCTCAACCTTATAAAAAGTTGAGTTTGCTTGTTTGCCCAATTTAATGTGAAAACATTGAAACGCATCGATAAGAACAAAACTTATATTAATATCTTGGTCTGACTTGCGTGTCCTCATCGCCTGGTCGGTTCCGGAATAGCTCTCTCTCCGTCAAAGACGCTCATGTCCGACTCAGTCTGAGTTTTGGTGGAAAGTTTCGCGGGAAATGGGTTGTAAGCGCTTATCGCTGTTTACAATGTGGGAGGCCTCGCAGGTGGAGCTGCACGGCACTTACTCGACGGGGAGAGCGGTCGATCTGGCCAAATACATCGGCGACACCACGTGGGCGCCCGTCATAGCTGTTTTCATGGGGACCCCGGGGCCGTGTCTGGTGGTCACACTCCTCATCGACTTCGTGCCACTTCCCGACCCGTTGAAGGGGATCAAAGCCAACAAACTCTTCTTGGCGAGGGAGTATTACTGTTTCGTGGTGATGACACTTCTCGCTATTCACCAGTTTCGCACGGGGGTACGTACGGTGCTCTCGTACCCTACGACGCGAGTCATCCGAGACACACTGGTGGTGGCGGCACTCACGGTTGGGGCTCTGTATGGCGCCATCTTATGGATTGGTTTCCCACTACCGTTCACAACAGTGCTGCTTGTGCCTGTCTGGTTACCACTGGCGGTAATTCCCATGGTAATCCAATGGGCCAAGGCCTTATAGCAACACCCGAAGGCAGTGACGATGCTCGTCGATATGACCAAGCTGTGGATGTGCGACTTCCTCCTGTTCTTCATCTACCCGTCGTATTATTACGTTTTCACCAGGCTAGAGCACGACGCTCAGATGGCGTTTACGCTGCTGCTACCGGTGATCAAACTGTTCATGAGGAACCTGTTCGCTCGTGCTGTGGGGCATCTCGGTGACGAGACACCTACACTTGTGATTTTCAACGCCGACGTCTTTGGTTCGCTCTTCACAGCGTACTGCATGCAGAGTTCACCTTCGTTCTGGACGACGATGGAGCTCATGGCAATAGACGTTTGCTTGATTGGGATCTCGCTGCGTGACATTGAAAAAGCGCGTAGAGGTTTGGATGAGCTTGAGCGGAAGATCGATTGGAGTAATACTTTTCATGACACTGGCGGTCATGTCAGTGCGAGCGGCAAGTCGACTGCTCTTGAGCGAGCGAGAATACTGCTTGAGAGGGAGCCCCAGCTACAAGTAGACGATACCCACTCATTTCAATTGCTTGAGCTTGAGGTAAAGCAATCGGATGACGAGGAACGAGAGCGGGAAGGACCAAGGTTGGCAGCAAAGATTACCAAGAAAATGTGGAATATTCGGAGTGCGTTTAACACCCCAAGCGCTCGTGTTTACGCGGCTGATGGACCCAAATGTGGCGTTGAAGAGGGCAATGAGGGTGTGGGCGTGGATGCAACTGGAATGAGTGTTCATGATAGACTGGAGTACACACGAAAAGTCCGGCGGATACTGTGCATGACGGAGTTTCTTCTCCTTCTCAACAACGGCGAAGTTATCATCCCACTCGTCTTCTATACGTACGCGTGGTGGGTGTCACGCTCGATATTTATTGTTTGACTAACTATTTTGTTTCGTGAAAGCCACCTATTTAGTCGCCACGTATTACCTACCCAACCGAGAGTATTACGCGATATACGACGGCATCGACCAAAGCCAGCTCCTGGAAACGCTCACAAATGTTTTATTCTACTGCTTGCTGCAACTCGCATCGTTTCTGCTCTTGGCCTTCATGCTTAAGCGCATGCTGGGGCTGTCGCCAATCAAGCAAGTTGCCATTATCCTGACAAAACAAGTGGACTATGTGCAGATGTGCCTCACCTTCTGGCTATTTTACAATGTCCAGCGTTCACTGCGGCACTTGGGTTAGTTCTTGAAACTATTTACCAATGGTATAGGTGGGGATGTTTAATTAACTTTTTTGTTCGTCCGACCTAATTCAGCAGGCTACGACTACAGCTTCCAGTTCACTTGGCTATCGCCTTCTAGTTCGACATCAAATGAAGATGGGTCTTCGTAGAGGGGTGAATGAAGCTGCGTCGGTATGGTGCGGATTCCTTCTTGCTCTGTTACTTGGGGTAGAGCCGCACTTCGACGATGACAGATATATGCATACAATGACCCAGTGCAAAGTAACGATGCAAAATGGAAGTATTGTGCTGTTACGGGCATTTCGCCTATCTGTTTGGTCGGTGGTCGCTTGAAAGCTTTGTAACAAGTATCACAAACACTTGTTATCGGTGAGCTTCATCGCATGACATCTTCGTACATGGCAACCGAATCAAACGCGTCGACGACTAAACGGTTATGCAAATGTAGTGCGTGCTGTTTTCATTCACCGACAGGCTTGCTCGATGATGGAAAAAAAGTTGAGCAGTAGTTGTTGAATTAACGCAGCGATGGATCTGTTCGGCTGCAGCAGCATGAATGACTGATGCATTGCTACCTTCTTTTTTTTTGGGGGGGGGATTGTGTTTCGGGTCCGTTGTCTTAAAATAATTCCGAATTGGTCCGCTATTTTCAAATCGAACGTTTTTATGAAATAATTAAAAAGTTTTGGAAAAGCGTACCCAAAGTGTACCCTGTATCCTGTTCCAGAATTCTTTCCTGTTATCAAACTTTTCCCTGTTCCAAAGTGATACCATAAGATATAAGAAATATATCCACTGTATGTAATACAATGCTTTTAAGCATTTAAAATTATATATGAAGCACTTAACAAACCGGTTAGGAAAATGTATACGGCAAAGCATAGGAAAAAGTTTAAATATCAGCACTCACTACAACTATATTTTTAAGATAAAATATTCTTGTACACTAGTTGTTATTAGTATATATAAATATATATTGATTACAAGTCCAGTCCAATGGTTGCTTACACGAAATACAACGCGTATTAATCTATTTTACTTGTAGTATAGCGCAAATGGTAAAAGCCAAACTAGTTCTGGCGTTTATAATCAAAATTAGACTTTTGGTTAGAGTCTTTGGAATAAACCAATAATTATAAAATACATATCACGAGTTTGTTTGCAATGGAACCTTTGTCTTGTGCCTAAACGACAAATGTTGTAGGATTGTATATATATTTCTTAAAGTACATGAAGAAAATATGCACTGTAAGATACAAACCGGTCTACAGTGTACAGAGTGTGGATTTATTACAGGGTACACTTTGGGCAGGTAACTAGCTTTAAAAAAAGAAATGGACGTTCGATTTGAAACTATCGGACCCGATTTGGAGTTATTTTAAAATAACGGACCCGAAACTCATTTCCCTTTTTTTCATCGCCTCATATGGCTACATTGAAACTTGAATATTTGGATACACCCAAACCGAACAATTCCGATAGCAGATGTACCCATCCCATTGAAGAATTCTTCAAACCGAAGAGACCATGAGCGACTGGCAAGTGCTCAAGTTCCAGCCGTGGAACAGCGCGCCCGACGTGTCCTTCTGGCAGACGCTCACGGGCCTCAAGCTGGACAAGTTCCAGCTCGACGACCAGGCGCAGGTGCGTGTGTTGCAGCCCTGCAAGCCCCTGAGCAGCAGCTCGAGAGGAATCTTTGGCCAAACCTTCTCTTGATATTGTTGCAGGAGATAAGGGGCTACTTCGCGCCCGGGCGGTCGGAGAATGTCCCCGCGCGCTTCACCATCGATGAGAGCGCGTTCCCAAGCACTGACGGGGCTCAGACGGACGACCGCGCGCGGTACGAGTGGGGAGCGCCCGGATTGCTCTTCAACACGAACACGCTAGAGGTGTGTGCATGCATTGTGATACTACATAGGTCTGTCTAAACTAATATACTGGTCTTATTGACGACAGGCTTTCAAGACGCTGGACAAGGCCAAGCTGCTGAAAGACGCGGGGGAGAAGATCCTGGATCTGGTTCTAGGCAACGAGGGTGGGGACGTCTCTGTCGACCACCTGAACAGCTTCGTGCTGCTCACCTTCGCCGACTTGAAGAAGCACTCGTTCCTGTACTGGTTCGGCTTCCCGGCGTTGTCCCCACCGGCACCGTTCCAGTACCGGGCCCCTCCAGCTGCCGCATCGTCGGTGCTGTCTACCAAGGAACAGGTGCAGGCACTTCGCGGCCTGCTGAAGCTGCGATGTGTGAATCGTGAGACTGGTGTGGTAGAAGGCAACTTCCCTTCGTTCTTCGTGGTGGAGCGTCTGGCTGAAAGTGCCAGCTGTGAGCAGGTCGTGAGAGTTCTGGATGTGCAGAAGTGGAAAGCAGCGGACCACAACGCTGATGGTGTGGTGGAGACGCTCTTTGGGTTTGTAGACCCATGTCCGTTGAAGACAAACCCAGGATGGCCGCTGCGGAACTTCTTAGCGCTGCTGACGGCGCTCCCATCTGAAAAAGTGGACCTTTCACGTCCGCTCAAGATCATTTCCTTCCGTGAGCACGTCCACCAGTTTACTGAGGTGCCGGACGACTTCAAGTGGAAGAGCTCCGTGGTGTTCGAAGTCAAGAGTGATGCGTCGTTCATGACCAATGGCCGTTGTAGGCAAGATGTGCGCGTTGTGGGCTGGGAAGCCAACGTTCGCGGTAAAATGGGACCTCGGATGATGGAGCTCGGCGGCATTCTGGACCCGATTCGCCTTGCAGAAACGTCGGTGGATTTGAATCTGAAGCTGATGAGGTGGCGCCAGCTGCCGTCGCTAGACTTGGAGCTGCTCGCGCAGACAAAGTGCCTGCTACTCGGAGCAGGTACGCTGGGTTGTTACACTGCACGGAGCCTCCTCTCGTGGGGTTTCCGCAACATCACATTCGTGGACAACTCTACGGTGAGTCACTCAAACCCCGTTCGCCAGCCCCTGTTTGAATTCAACGACGTCGGGAAGCCGAAGGGCGAGTGTGCAGCGAACGCTTTGAAGCGTATTTTTCCGTTGGTGAACTCGCAAGCTGTGAATCTAACGATCCCCATGGCTGGTCACGCCCTGAGCAGCCCGCAGTTAGCGGAGGAGGCAAAGAAGGGCCTCGAGACGCTGGAGCAACTGATCGAGTCCCATGACGTTATCTTTATGGGCACGGATTCGCGCGAGAGTCGCTGGCTGCCGACTGTGATCGCATCGTCGAAGAAGAAACTGCTTCTAAATGCGGCATTGGGCTTCGACAGCTACTTGGTCATGCGCCACGGCGTTCATCCTGACCACGGGCATGGAGGTGACGCAACGAAGCCATCACTGGGTTGCTACTTTTGCAACGACATCGTGAGCCCTCGTGACTCGCTGAAAGACCGTACGCTAGACCAAATGTGCACGGTCACCCGCCCCGGTCTCGCTCCGATTGCTGCAGCGACGGCTGTGGAGCTTCTGGTTGCGGTGCTACATTCCCCTCAAGGGAAGTATGCGGATGCTGAGAAGCCTAGCGACGGCTCCGTTCCGATGGGTTACATCCCTCACCAATTTCGAGGGTTCCTGAATGCATTTCAAAACATGGTCATCACCGGCGAGGCGTTCGATAAGTGCATTGCGTGCAGCTCAAAGGTCCTCGCTGCATATGACGCGGGTGCGCTGGGTCTATTGACGAGTGCGTGCAATGCGACGGCGTATTTGGAGGAGCTCACAGGGCTCAATCAGCTCACGGAAGAGGCTGACTCATTGATGGTTGACCTTGAAGACAGCGACGAAGACGGAGACATGATCTAGGCGTGGTCTGCCGATACATGTACCAACAATTTAGTGTTAGTCTCTTGAAACGATCCTATATTACTACTGTTGAGTGACCTCTTTCGAACAAGAACTCTTTCGAACGTCTCCGTCAATTGAAAAACTTGCAAGACAATGGCTCGCAAGCGCTCGTGGGAGGCCACGCAGGTGGAGCTTCGTGGGTCGTATTCGACCGGGAGAGTGATCGACCTGGCCAAGTATATTCGCGATGCCAGTTGGGTGCAAATGCTTGCGGTTGTCGTCGGGGCTCCAGTACCGTGCCTGGTAGTCACGCTGCTTATCGACTTCTTGCCGCTTTCCGACCCATCGAAGGGGATCGAGGCCGACGAATTGTTCCTGGCGCGGGAGTTTTACTGTTTTGCGGTGATGACATTCCTCGCCATCCACCAGTTCCGCACAGGGGTGCGCACGGTGTTGTCGTACCCTACGAAGCGACTCATCGTAGACACTCTTGTGGTGGCGGCACTCACGGTTGGCGCTTTGTATGGAACCGTTTTGTGGGTTGGCTTCCCGCTACCGTTCACTACACTGCTGCTTGTGCCTGTCTGGTTGACGCTGACGGCCATCCCGATGGGAATTCAATGGGCACGAGACCTCCTGCAAAAGCCGAAGGGCTGTGCGACTTCTTGCTGGCCTTCATCTACCCGCCGTATTTCTACGCTTTTACCTCCCTAGCGCACGATGCTTAAGTGCCGTTTACGCTGTTGCTACCGGTGATCAAGCTTCTCATGAGGAATCTGTTCGCTCGGGCCGTGGGGCACCTCGGAGATGAGACGCCAGTGCTTGTGATTTTCAACGCTGACGTCTTCGGCTCGCTCTTTGTGGCGTATTGCATGCACAGCTCGCCCTCATTCTGGGCGACCATGGAGCTCATGGTTGTTGACATTAGCTTAATGGGGTTATCGCTGCGTGATATCGAGCGCGCGCGTAAAGGTTTGGGAGGGCTTGAGCGAAAAGTCGATAACGGGTACATGTGGGCTAGTTATCACGGCGAGGTTGGTCACATTAGCCTGGGAGGCCGCATCCCAACGACACTTGAACGGGCGAGCATTTTTCTCGAGAGGGAAGCGCAGCAACAAGGAGCAGACGGATCGCGTTCGTCCCGACTGCTTCAGCTCACGCAGGTACCATCGGATCAGGAGCGAGAGGGGCCAACACTGGTCGCAAAGAGCGCAGCAGAAACATTTATCGAGCGTCTAAAAGCGGCTGGACTAAGTGGTCGCATCTACCCGGTTGCCGGTAGGAGAGGCATTGTCAAGGAAGTTCGAGAGGAAGCTGCAACTACGTACACTGGAAGTCGCACCCTAAGTGTTCAGGAGAGGCTGAAGTACACTCGCAAGGTGCGGCGGCTGCTATACATGGCGGAGTTTCTACTGCTCCTCAACTACGTCGAAGTTGTAATTCCACTCGTCTTCTGAACGTACAGGGGTTGAAAGCCTGTCGAGGTAGTGGCGACCCTGGTGTGCATGTTGGTGCTGTTTTGACCCCACATTGAAGCAATCTACTTGGTTGCCACCTACCACCTCCCCAACAAGGAGTACTATGCGATCTACGATGACATTGAGCAGAACCAACTCATCCAGACTCTCACGAACGTGATGTTTTACTGCTTGTTCCAATTCGTGTCGCTGCTACTCCTGGTCTTCATGCTCAGACGCATGCTTGGACTGTCGCCGATCCACCAAATCGCCTTCGTGCTGAGAAAGCAAGTCGACTACGTGCAGATGTGTCTCGTCTTCTGGCTGTTCTACAATGTGCAGAGCTCCCTGCGGCACTTGGGTAGTCCTCTCGATCGTTGCTGAATGATTTTTATCTAACTTTCGTTCGTCTGCAGGCTACGACTACAGCTTCCAGTTCGCGTGGCTATCAAATTCAGCGGGGTCCTAAGAGGCATGTTGCTGTTGCAAGAGGCAAAGTTCATTTCTTAGTCCATCTGCCACGTACCCTTCTGGCTATCCCCGTAAATAATATCCTTCCTCGCCTTCTCATTGGTCCCTTATCCCAATTACTATTGGCCAAAATCCCGTTACACCACACTTTTCCGTAAATACTTGTGAATGGACAGCGCGACGTACGTTTCGCCCCCTCTCGCTCAGAACCGAGAAGCGCCCAAGAAGCAACAAGCGAGCCGCGCTCCCTCTCTCTCTTCACCCCCTCCTTCACCAAGTCAAGCTCCACGACAATGTCCGCCCCCAACGAAGCCGACGACCAGGTGGAGCTCTTCAAGGTGAAGAAGCTTATCAAGTCTCTCCAGGCCGCTCGCGGGTGCGTCTCTCTAAGCGTCTCTAACCGTCTCTAAACAAAACTTCTCTAACCACCTCTAACCATCTCTAACCCGTAGCAACGGCACGAGCATGATCTCGCTGATCATCCCTCCGAAGCAGCAGATCCCGCTCATCTCCAAGATGCTGGCGGACGAAATGGGTACGGCCTCCAACATCAAGTCGCGCGTGAACCGCCTGTCGGTGCTGGGCGCCATCACGTCCACGCAGCAGCGCCTCAAGCTCTACAGCAAGTGCCCTCCCAATGGGCTCATCATCTACTGCGGCACCATCATCACGGACGAGGGCAAGGAGAAGCGCGTGAACATCGACTTCGAGCCCTTCCGCCCCATCAACACGTCGCTCTACATGTGCGACAACAAGTTCCACACGGAGGCGCTGGGCGAGCTGCTGCAGGACAACGACCGCTTCGGCTTCATCGTCATGGACGGTAACGGCGCGCTCTACGGCGCCGTGTCCGGCAGCAACCGCGAGATCCTGCACAAGTTCAGCGTGGACCTCCCCAAGAAGCACGGCCGCGGTGGTCAGTCGGCGCTGCGTTTCGCGCGCCTGCGTCTCGAGAAGCGCCACAACTACGTGCGCAAGGTGGCGGAGACCGCCACGCAGATGTTCATCACGAACGACCAGCCCAACATCTCGAACCTCGTGCTGGCCGGTTCCGCCGACTTCAAGAACGAGCTCAACGGCAGCGACCTGTTCGACAAGCGTCTGGCCGCCATCGTGGTCAAGGTCGTGGACGTGTCGTACGGTGGCGAGAACGGCTTCAACCAGGCCATCGAGCTGGCCGCCGAGACGCTCGCCAACGTCAAGTTCGTGCAGGAGAAGAAGCTCATTGTGAGCTACATGGAGGAGATCGCCCAGGACTCGGGCAAGTACTGCTTCGGCGTGGGCGACACCATGAAGGCGCTGGACCTGGGCGCCGTCGAGACGCTCATCCTGTGGGAGGACCTGCCGCACCACCGCTACGTGCTGCGCAACGAGTCGACCGGCGCCGAGACGGCCAAGATCCTGTCGCCGAGCGAGGAGACGGTGGATTCGAATTTCGTGGACGCCGAGACGGGCGCCAAGCTCGAGACCGTGGAGCGCACGCCGCTCGTCGAGTGGTTCGCCAACAACTACAAGCAGTTCGGCACGACGCTCGAGTTCGTGACGGCGCGCTCGCAGGAGGGCTCGCAGTTCTGCCAGGGCTTCGGCGGCATCGGCGGCATCCTGCGATGGAAGGTGGACTTCATGGAGATGGACTACGAGTTCGACGACGACGACGACTTTGACGAGGACGCGTTCATGTAGAAGTAATTATTGCGTGACGCTGACGTGCGCTTAGTTAGGAAAAACGAGGCGTCACGCACCGTGGCGCTGCGGGAGGAACGAGCGCAAAGACAACTGAAGACTGCATGTGCTTTTCACGAGCTGTTCGGCTGAAGAAGGGAAGGGTGGCGTCCGCTATAGAGTTGGGAGAGCAGAGCAGAGCAGAGCTGCGAGCGGCGCACCCCGGACGAGCTGTAAACACCCAGTGAGGCGAGGAATACACGACCGATTCCATGCTTCCTGACTCACTCTGACTGAGATGCTAGTGCAGTGAGATGGCCACTAACTTGTGCTGTGTGAGTGGCGTTG
Organism: Phytophthora sojae; assembly: GCF_000149755.1. Lineage (NCBI taxonomy): Eukaryota > Oomycota > Peronosporomycetes > Peronosporales > Peronosporaceae > Phytophthora > Phytophthora sojae. The sequence continues at coordinate 1,349,013 of NW_009258121.1, read as the reverse complement.
TCCGGATTAAGCCAAGGTAGCGACTCGACTCGACAAGGCGTAACGACTTGCGAGATATCTGCCATGGGGGACGAAGCTTCGACCCCGGTCGAGCGTATGGAAGGCAACGTGGACGAGGTGCAGGAGGCGCGCGAGCAGCAGGCGGCGGCGTGTCTGCAGCGCATGTTTCGCTGTCGGAAGGCGCGACTGCGGCTGCGGCAGATGCTGGCGTCCGTGTTCGAGAAGTTCTACGACGCCGACTCGGGGCTCTACTACTACCTGGACAAGCGCACGGGCGAGACGACGTGGGAGAAGCCCCGGGTGCTGCGTGGCGACGACGACATCGAGTTGACGGCGGTGTACGACGGGAAGGAGGAGGCGACGTCCGAGGCTGAGCCGACGAATTCCCTGCAGGTGGTTGATCTGGACAAGGAGGAGAATCACGAGACCGACGAGGAAGAAGAGGAGGAGGCTGAAGAAGGAGAAGAAAACGCCCAAGAAGAGAAGTATCTGGGCTACTCGGCGCAGGATCTGGAGCTGGCGCGGGAGCAGTTCGCGCACTACGACACGGATTCCAGCGGGTCCATCAACGCCAATGAGCTGCACAAGCTCTTCACGAACCTCGGCGAGCAGCTTACGTTGAACAACGTGCGTGAACTCATCAAGGCTATCGACACGGACGGCAACGGCGAGGTGGACTTCGACGAGTTCCTGCATCTGCTACGCAAGCAGCAGGACAAGAACCAGTACTCTGCATCTCTGACGCTGGCGTTGATGTTCGGACCCAAGGAACTGACCAAGCTCAAGCAGCAGTTCATGATCCTGGACATTGACGGCAGCGGCGCTATCGACGAGAGCGAGTTGCAGCAGCTGGTGAAGAAGCTGGGGCGTCGCGCGGACGAGTTCGACCTTCCCGCCATGATGCGCGAGGTGGACGCGGACGGTAGCGGCTCAATCGGCTTCAACGAGTTTCTGCAGATCGTGGCGACCATGACCAAGGACGACGGACCAAAGTCGGCGTTCGCGGCGCTGCTGAACCTCGGTATCGCCCAGGGGCTGCTCAACGGACTGGACGAGGTCGTGCAGGCTTCGCGTGAGAAGATCTTCGAGTGGCTCAACTCCGACCTCATCGCCGAGCAGAAGAGGTTGGCACTCAAGCGGGAGCGTCGTCGACGCCAAGAAGAAGAGCGACAGCGTCAGCTGGCGAAAGACCGAGAGATGTACGCAAAGCACCAGGCAGAACTCGCTGCGCTTGAGCGCGCGCGCCACGCGCAGATTGAAGGCTTGATGATCGACGTCGAGTTCGAAGGGGACGGCCGCAACTTCCCGATCCCGGGGCAATTCGCGCGCGTGCACTACGTCGCGAGCTTTGAGCGCACTGGAGAAGTCTTCGAGTCGACTAGAGCGCGGTGTGGTAGTGCACTCGAGTTTTGCGTGGGCGCTGGGCATACGATCGCAGGTTTCGACTTGGCGTTGCAGCACATGAGCGTGGGCGAGACAGCGCGAGTTGTCATTGCCCCTGCGCTGGCCTACGGCGTGAAAGGCCGACCCCCACGTATCCCACCGAATGCTGCCCTGGTGTTCCGCATAGAGCTCATCAGTATCAAGGAGAAGCTCCAGTCGTCGGTTGGCGGTGCCGCTGTGACGCCCGTGCAGCGACTACGGAATCGGTAGGCGGGTACCTAGCTTAACCAACACCTGTACGCGCAGAACCCACGCATGGAGTGAAGTCTGCCTGCCACTTGGGCTACAACGTCAGGCAGCGCGATGATTGGCATCGACGCTTGTCGCCACGTCTTAGGTGGTCTGAAGTTCAGCTTCCGAGCACATTGTGGCGAGCTCCACTGGCCATTTACACATCGTCGAGCACCGACTTGGCTCTAAAGCAGAAATCGGTTTGCGAGCTGCTTAATTCGTGTCGGGCCATTTGATATCCGACCACGCCAAGCTCAAGTCCAAACCAGACCGTGGTCATGCCGGTGGGCAACGGCAGCTTAGTCGCATGTTTAATCCCGCAATGCTTTCGACGCCAGAAATCTCCTCCACCGAGTTCCAAGTCGACTGGAAACGTATTCGAAGAGCGCATGAGGCAGCGACTGAAGAAGAAGACGAAGCAGAACAGACGATCGACTCGGACCCAACTACGCTCTGCCTACGAGGAGTTTGCGACGTTCGACCTGCTAGCGGCGAGGGACCGATCGGTTGCGGCCAAGAACGCGAACAGAGTCAGAAAGCAGCAGTGGCCGCACGTGCTGAGCTGGGATTCCGCCGCGGACACGTACGTGAGTCCGCCGTCCTCGGTTGGAGCCGAAGCCGGAGGTGTCATGGGCACCACGCACACGAACACCCCTCCAGACTATGACCCAGAAACCTCGAGCAGGTTCTCAGCGCTACTTACCCGCCAGGAGATTCCCCAAGAAGCTGCCTTCCGCTTACAGCAACTCGCCCAATTGGACATGCGCAACTCGACGCCATCGTTCGTGTACCAAGTGCCGCGTGAATGTGCCAGGAAATGGAGTACGGCTACCACGAATGGAAGCGAAGAATGACGGAGATACGCTATGACTCAAAGCGTATCTCCGTCATTCTTATGTATGATACTCATAGCTATGGCTAGAACTCATTCCTTCAGCACGAAAAAAAATATCAGTCCGACCCTGCAGTTTTTCCATCACATTATTAGGATAGTCTCACGTTGCGCTTGTCTAGCGTTGCTATCGACATCTCCTGAGTGACCAGGGGTCATGGGTTTCGTAGCGATCTTCTTGTGTCTTTGCCAAAGACTCTTTGGACCTCGCCCCCACAAATCCCGCCGAGAGTATCTTCGCTGCTTATCACAAACCTGGACGCGCGTCTGTGGCAAGTGGAGGTCGCGCTCGTCGCGCGGAAGCTGCTGTCACTGGGATGCGTGTACACGGCCCGCTACTCGCTGCCTCGCGATGCCGTTGAAGAGGAGTTGACGTTCCAAGACTTTGGCCTGGACATTGCCGCAATTGCGAACTCGCACGTGTTTCAAGTAGCAGAGACAACAGGCGAGCCGTCTCGGTTCCCGCCGGAGTTCACGGGGGAATTCACTGAGAAAGACCCCGTTCGTCCATTCAAGCGGACGACTATTTAGTAGGCATGGGAGTCGAGGATTTCCTCGTGTGTCCTCGCAGCTTGGAACTGGTGGAGCAGGACGTGGCAGCAATAGGAGCCGAGGTAGTTATCAAGCATGAGAAGGGCACAAGTACCGAGAAGACCGTCGTGTTTCACCTTGTGCGAATGGGGGAATGCGTGCGGGACGACCCAAGACCACCTGGAAGTACTTTGCGCACTCTAGACGAAGTGGACGCGAGTTGTGCGCAGTTGTTGGCTCGGTACGAGCTGCTAGCACAACAGAAGCAACTTGCTGACGAGGAGTTGCAATGTGCGAAAGAGTTGGTAACATACGTGAAGGTCACGAGCTACGAGACGAGAAAGTTTGTGATTGAGGATCGGAAGTTCCACTTCGCTGCTGAATATCGCGAATGGTATGACGAGATCACGAGTGGGTTGGAGTTATCTGCGGAAAGCACGGTGCTGGATTCGACTCAAAAGTCATCTGCACACGAAATGTGCGATAATGATTCATGCATTCAATGTCAATGGAGAATCCTCTGGATTCCGCGTTGCTCGACGATGCCCAGTTCGCCATCGACGGATCGAATAGAGGTACCGGTAGCTGACGATGCTGTACCAGAGACGCAGTTGAGTGACTCCAGAGGAGATACCCGCCAGATCGATCTACCCCAAGAGAAGCCGCAAAATGAACTGACAACTGCTGCCTTGGTTCCAAGCTACGGTGTGGCTGACGGTCGATCATACCTCCTCGCTTTGGTCAGCCCTGCCACCGACATCGTGGCATCACTGGAGCAGCTAACAATTCACGTGCAAAACGCGCTGTCGTTAGCGAGGAACAACGAGTTTATCGTGGCGGCGGGACTCAAGGTCCGGCGCGAGATACGAAGGGTTGGGCAGTCCTTGTTCGCTGCTCGCGTTAGACTCGGATATCTATCGTTTAAATTCACTGCTGCAACAGGTCGAGATGCAGCCATCGGCGCGCTCTTGCGGCTGACAAGAGCCGTGATCGAACACAGAAGACTGTACGGTGAGATGCTGTCGTACCTGGAAACTCACTTCGGCTTTTGTATGGACAACGACGGCCAAGCAGTCAAGGACGCGGCGTTGATGTATCTAGTCGAGAAGAAGATCGTGCTGGTAAAGTGTGCTCGCTTCCCATTGCTTACTTGCTATTGATCACAAGGCTAACGTGGTATTGATGTTGGTGGTTCTTCACAGTTCCGCGAGGTACCGAGTGGAGAACCTGGCAACACAATGTACGATGTAGTCGCTTACATCCAAGAGTTCCCTCTAATTTGCAGACGTGGCTCATCTCTATCAAGCACGAAAGCTGAGGTGGTTGACGCTCTCACGCTGATTCTACTGGAACTTGTCGAAGAGTATCAAATGAGTCTCAAAGTCGATCGCGTCGACAAGATCATAAACGCTGAGCAAGTCGAGTACACCGAAGTCGTCAGTTATGGTGATAGTGATGACGTTTGCGACCGCATTGAAAAGGTTGATTCAAGAAATGCGGAGCTAAAATCAGAGGCAACTTTACGAAAAAGGCCTTTATCCCCGCAAAAGCCCGGGGAAAGCTGTGAAAGTGGACGCGATGCTCTTCGCCCCCGGCTGTCGTATGCAGCCATAGCACCGAAGACGCGAGTGTTATCAGAAGCCAACGAGCCTACGATGAAGACATCGACGGAGTCACTAAGTCACAACACTCAACCTATCCACCAGAAAGAAACTACGGCAGTACAGTGTCTTGAATCTTCGGAGGTGGATCAACTTCACCCTTCGGCTCAAGTGAACGATAGCAACGCTGACCCGTGCAGCGACGACGGAGACGAGGACAATGGCTGCAATGCTACAGATGAAGAATCGGATGAAGTCGCCGTATCGGAAGAAGACGCGCTCTTCAAAAGAGAAAAGGAGAGCCGCTACGTCGAGCCCACTGATGCTGACGATGATGAGGCCAAGTTCCGCGCGGTGATCAGAAGCTTACTAACTTTTACGGATGAGTTCCGCACTGGTGTGAATAAACTCAGAGGCGCGACAAATTGCGCAGTGCAAGCAACGATATTCCCAAATATCAGGGCAAGCATCAACAGAACGAGACTCAAGGGCACCATTACCTTCCGTGTTGATGTGAACGATGTCCTTCACTTCAAGGCATCAAAAGTGGGCAAGTTTGCTGCCTGCAACGCAGCAATTGACGGAATCCTGATGGAACTTGATAAAACCCGGTTGGTGTGGACACAGCTTCTTGAAATTCTGCACGACAAGTCGCTCCAAGGTGTTCCGCCCGTAGAATGTTTCCGAGCCCTGAAGCGCTCACGCGTCGCCAGTGTAGGTGGCGTTTTATCCCTGGTGAATGGTGCTGTGTTCCTCACCACGGGTGTCTGCTTATATTTTCTTCACATAGATCAAAACAACCGTGGAAGACTCGACGCACCCATCACGTATACGCTGCGCTGTGCAAGAGAACGGATATGTCTTGTGTCGAGCAACGAGTGAAACAAAGGCGAAAGCTCGGCGGTCGGCTGAGCTTCGAGCAGTTCAATTCTTTTACAGCTTGGTCGACTGTTTGCAGTCGCTTGAGTTTTCCTACAAGACAATTACGGCCAGCGGGCGCATTGACTGGTCTTGTCGTGTTGAACTTCAAGACGCAGACGACGCCAGTAGATACCACAAACTTCGAGTAGAAGCTGTTTGGTGTCGCCCCCGCATCGGCATGAAACCTGATGGATTTCCCAGCCAAGGTATCGTGGCGACCCAGCAAGGGACTGTCCCGATGGAAAGAGTGGAGACCGAGTTGCTCAGTCTCCATGAATCAGCTTTGACATGCTTCTCCTTGATGTTGCCGTCATCCGATCCATCTGAACACCGGAAGTTTGTGCAACAATTAGTCCCCTATTCCGAGTTGTGGGGGCACGAGCCGCACGCGCTCGATTGACTATTTCTCCCCAGTGTCCGTACACTGTATACCTCATTCCACCGGGAACGACTATTAGCAGTGAGCTGGACGAAGCACTGCCTCGCTTGGACTACCGCAAGAGCGTAGTCGGTATTTTGACCAAAAAGAATCTTGATAAATGTGTAAGCACTTTGAAGTAAAAGAATTTTACCCTAACTTGCTGTTGACTGCGTTGCGTACGAACAATGGCCGAGTTAGCGCCATCAAACTTGCAGTCAAGTGTATTGTGAGCTCGGGTTGGCGCGATGGTGCTCATGGGGCACGTCTCGCACAAGGTGCAGAGCATGCGGCAGAACCTCCGCAATTGCTGAGAAGTTTTCCACGACTGCCTTGGGCTTGCCTGGCAGCGTCACAATCAGGGTCTTCTTGCGAATGCCGGCCACAGGGCGGGACAGCACCGCCTTGGCCGTAATCTTGAGCGAGCTCTCGAGCATCGCAATCGGAAACCCCGGGATCTCCTTATCCAGCACGGCCTTGATAGCCTCTGGAGTCACATCGCGAGGGCTGAAGCCCGTGCCGCCAGACGTCAGGATCAGGTCCACAGCGTCTGAGTCAGCCCAGCCCTTCACCACTGCCTGAATTTCACTCACGTCATCCGGCACAACTTTGGTGGCCACGACGTCCACCTGGACCTTGTCAACTTGGTGCAGAACGTCAGCCATGGCCGGCCCACTCATATCCGTTGACGTGCCAGCAGACACCCGATCGCTAATCTGCGGGGTACGAGCCTGTGCATTAGTATCCAACATGTAAGGACTCCCACCAGTCGAGACTACGTACCGTTAAAAGTCCCGCACGAAAGATCTTCCTGGGAGCGCTGGATTGGTCTGTTACGTGGTGGTGGCTAGGCGCAGATGCAGTAGTAGCCGTGCTTTGGTTTGGTACAGTTGAAGCCACGCCTGTGGCATTTCCAAACGTATTGTCCAATACGAGAGCTGGGACAGCATCCCCATTGCGAATCTCAGTCCCCGTCGGCAAGCAAAGCAGAGCATTAGCGTTCCGACAGCTAGCAACAATTTTTACAGTACGATCAGTTAGTTACAGACCCTTATCATGTTAGCAGTAAGAAAAGCAAACGTACCTCAACAGACGCGAACTGATTTGCCGACCAGTGCTTGTCGCCAGAAACTTGTGCTGCTTGGCATCCCACTCGAGGTTGGCGCGATGAAATTCTGGGCGCTCGGAATCCAACTTAATCGGATGGGTCAGCGTCGCATACACCTTGGCATGACGGCACTTTGAGATCGGAAGCCCGCGAAGGCGGCGCAAGGCCGGCAGAACCAGCAAATGGCACGTCGTGAAGGAGCTCACAGGGTTGCCCGGCAGCGCAAACACCAGCTTTTTAGCGCCTTGAACGTCGAGCGTAGCAAACGTTGTTGGCTTCCCAGGCTTCATCAGTAGTCTCCCGAAGTGCACAGTGCCCATTTCCTCCAGCAGGGGCTTGATAAGGTCGTGGTCGCCCATGCTCACGCCCCCGCTTGTGATCAGCACATCCACCTGTTTAAGAGCTTCCATGATTGTCTCCTTCAGCGCCTCTTTGCTGTCGCCGCAGACGCCCAAGTCGAGCATCTTGGCACCCCACCCGCTAAGCAGCGCCAGAAGCATAGGGCGGTTGCTATCGCGGATCTTGCCGGGTGTCGTCGTCCCCTGGAACGCCTCCACCAGCTCGCTGCCCGTCGACAGAACACCTATTACAGGCTTCCGGTGGGCGACCACCTCCGTGATCCCCGCCTACGAAATAGCAACAACAACACAATCGTCATAAAATCTCCATACACGAACCCCAGAGCGCATAGATCACTCACCGTCGCCAGCAGGCCGATCTCCGCCGCCGACACCAGTTCATGGGCGTTTACGAGCACTTCTCCGGGGCTGATGTCCGATCCAATAGCTCGGATGTTCTGGCCTTCCTTCACAGCCTTGAGGATCTTCACTTCCACCTCCCGCGCCACCGTCTCACTGCCTTCAACGCTGCTCGTGTCCTCGATCTTCACCACTGCGTCGGCTCCGTCCGGAACGGGGGACCCCGTCGTGATGTACGACACTTGGCCAGGCTTCAACGCAGTCACGGGCATGTCCCCCGCCGCGATGCGCTCTACCACCGGAAACTACCACCAACAATAACACTGATCAGACAGCCACACAGGAAGAATCCCCCCCCCCCCCACAATGCAACGCCCTACCGTCCCCACTCCGTCCGCTGCGACGACCGCGTACCCGTCCATGATACTCGCGCGGAACGGCGGCAGTGGCTCCTGCAACACAATAACAATAGCATTAACAATAATAAATGTTATTAACAGAGTATCTTGATGTTGAAGAGATATAATAGATCAATTGCGCTACGGTACGCACGACGCTGTGCACGGGCTCGACCAGCACGAAGCCGTCGGCCTCGTGCGCCGCCACGCGCGCGGCCTCCAGCGGCTGCGCCTGCTGCAGCACCAGCTCCACGGCCGCCTCCACGCGCAGCATGTCGTACGCGCTCTCGCGCCGCGTGGGGGACACGCCCTCGTCCCCGCACTCGCAGTCGCACATGATCATCAATTGACACAGTGAGCTCTCTGATTCCGTACTCGCGGTACATGGTACCATCCCTCCCATTGGCCAAAACTGTGGATCTTGGCGTAACGGCCGTTAAGTATACTGCAACTTGGGTGCTGCTGGAAGGATGCCATCGCCTCGTCCTGGTCTCGTGCTGCTGCTGGCGCTGACGCTGAGTCTGAGTCTGAGTCTGAGTCTGAGTCTGAGCGCGCTCTCGGCGTCGCAAGGCGACCCCGCCGCGTCCGTGTTCGAGGCGGCGGCGAAGGCGCAGGAGGCGGCGCGCCACCTGCAGCGAGACCTCGCGGACGACCACGTGCGCGTCATGTACTGCACGTCGTGCGGCTACCAGCAGAACTTCCAGCAGATCAAGACGTACCTGGAGGACACTTTCCCGCACCTGGTGGACAGAGTGGACGGCGCCAACTATGATGTGGACCCTTTCAAGATGGTCAGCGGCATTCTTATTACATCGTGGAACGTTGGCAAGGGAGCTAAGAGATTCATGCATTGTGTTGCTTTGCAGATGCTGGCGCAGTTCATGGGCTACGCGCAGGCGACGGCCATGGTCCTGCTGGTCTTCGGGGAATACGTGAGCTTTTTAAGCCCAAGTTTTAGAGGTTTTAGAGGGTGTTTGGGGCTGACGAGGGTGTGTCGTGCGTAGATTTTGCCGGCGCTGGGGATGAATACGACGGCGCTGCGCTGGGCGCTGAACAACCGCATCGCGGCCGTCTTCATCGTCCTGTTCATGGGCTCGATCGCCAGCAGTTTGACGGCGTCGGGGGCCTTCGAGATCTTCTTTAACGGTGCGCTGGGAGGCTGAAGGCAGAGTTGTGTCGGACCTTGCTTGTGCTGACTGTATTTATTGCGATGGCTGTTGGGTCCGCATGACTTGATCTTCTCCGAGCTTGAGACTGGGCGGTGGCCAACGCTGCTGGTGAGTTTTGTTTTAGTAAGATGAAGTGCTTTATGCGTTCGATGTTGACGCGAGATTTTTTCTCTCTCTCTTGTGTTGGATGACTGCAGGAAATCTCCAACTCGATCAGCGAGTATGGACTGCTGGACAGCCCAGCTGCGTAGAGGATGGCTCTTAACCTGACCTTGGAGCGGCAGCAAGGCGTCGTCCTGGTGGAATACTGCGTGCCGCACACTGGTTTAGATTAAGCCTGCCATGAACACCTGAGCTGGACAAACACATTAGGGCCTTGACACCTTACAAGCACAGAGTTTGACACTCCGTCGCCACACGGCCAGGCTTCTACACGCGCTGAGGCTCGAAGCTGGTTTCCTGCTGAGGAGTCAGCGGCTGCATCTTCACTGGCACCGTGACGATCTCACCGAGTGGCGAGTCGGCGCGTCCGTACGAGGCTGAACTCTCCCGCCGGTAAGCAGGCTCGGGCCTTGAGCAGCACGAGAACCCGCGGTCGCCGCAGCAACACCTCGCGAAGCCGTCGCAGAGCGGGACGCAGGTCGCCTCAGCGCACGCGATGCAGCAGCCAGCGCAGCACCCGGTGCAAACCGCCTCCCAGAAGCCGCCCATGCCGTTGGTTCCGTGCGACGAAAGAATTTGTGTTGTGCTCACGTATGGTTGTATGTTATAGCGCCGGATCGGCTGGCAAGAGCTGAACTTTTGCTGTCGTTGTCGGATGGATATGAACAGAGACTCTGCCGCTGCACTTCAACGTGGACATGGCTACACGTGCGGTGGGGATCTTCCGAGGGAAGACACGACTTTCGAGTGAGCTATAGAAGCGGTTGATGCAGGGTTGACTTGCTCAAAAACGTTGTCTACTTATTTTGCTGGGTATTTTGCCGACTGCATCTCACGACCAGCTTGCTTATATGCCCGCTCCTTGAGGCGGTGCTTGACTCGATGGCAGCGTGAAGTTGACGACGACTGGTACGACTGGAACGGGTCCTGATGCGGTTGTCCCTCCTGAAGTAATGGACGCGTACCCTTCGGCGGGGGCGCTCTCGGGCTTGGCCATCAGGTCGTAGCACGAGCCGCTGCACGTGCAGCAGTCGACGCAGTCTCCAGCGTCGCAGTCCGCGAGGGTGTCGAACCAGTCGTTGCAGACCTCGAAGTCGCAGTATTCGCACTCGCAGTCGCAGTCGAGCCCCGAGAGGATGCACTCGAGACAGTCTGCCATGCTTTGCGGATTAGAATCTGGCAGGAGGAGGCTGTCTAAGTTGTCGAAGCCCCATCTCAACTTAGAGACGAAAAGCCCCACTTCTTAGACCGCTATTTTTGCTAGATGATCCTTATTCTCCTGGATATAAACTCAGTTTAGAGAGGCGAATGCAAACGCTATCGTGTTGTTCTAGTCTTTTTGTACCTCATGGACCATCGTGCCTCTGGACGTAGATCAGTGCGGAAAATGATGACATGCGCCCCGGAATTAAAAGGCAGCACTGCCACGGTACGTCAAGGGTAAAGGACTCTTGTCGCCGAATCCTACTGGCTCAAACCTGCGTCGAAAGCACCGTCGTAAGCGTCTTTCGTACTCAGGTAAGTGCACTGATAGTCGATTGGTGGGGTCAGATTCAAGGCTGACATCTCGTCCAGACACGCCTTACCCAGTCGCTGGAGGTCTCCGCCACTGCTCACGTACGATGCAAAGATGCTCATACCGCAAGTATCGGTCGAGTCATCGCTGTCGGAGAGAAACGTGGTCGAGACAGTCCCGTGGGTTGGGTAGTCGAACGTGACCAGCTCTTTGTTGTCTCCCTCCAGTACATCCAGCAGATATTCGGCATACTTGTGTGCTGTCTTCGGGTCCAGTGTACCGCTCAGTAGTAGCACGCTAGCTTGACTGGGGATCGTGGTGCTCTTGTTCCAATGCTGGTCGCGCTCGTACAATATCGCATTGGCTTCGTAATCTTTGAGTCCCAACTCATCGCACCATTGTGCTTTATCTTTCGAGGATGCGCAATACAGAGGGGGGGAGCTGGTAAATCGTGCCGACCGAAAGCTTGGTACTGGCAAATCGAGCGGTCATCTCAGCAACCGATGGCGCAGGAAGTTCCCACATCTCCGAGAACATGATGAGGTAGTACAGCAGATTCGAATTATATGCCTCGGCTTGAGTCGTGGCTGCAGATCCGCCGCTCATAACATCAAAAAAGTTGTTCAGGACGTCGATGTCATCGGAGGAGCAGTGATTCAGTATGTAAACAATCGGTGGGATCAGTGTCCGGGGCTCTTGAGAACCAAGCATTAATCCGAGAGTCGCTCGCAGCTTGAACGATGCCTTCGCGTCGAGCCAGCTACTGCCGTTGTTGCCCACCAGTGTAGCGCAAGTCGAGTTGGGGTGCGTATCAAACTGAGTGAGCACGTCTTCAAGCGTGTCTGGCAGATTTTTCTTCGCAAAATGGGAGCGGCATACGCTGTCCTGGGTACATAGCTCCATGAAATGACCACCAACGTCGTCGTAGTCTTTTTCATACTTCGAAAAATACTCGAGCTTGTCCGCTGATGCTCCTGACGCTGCGGCGATACCGTCCATAACATACCCCGTCACCTCAGGTGGGTCCAGGTGCATCAAGCGCTCCACTACGCCGTGCCGTAGCTCACTCCGTACACAATCGTGCTGGCTCCATTCGTGTGTTTCGAGATGAAAGTTGCCACGTCAGTAGCGGCGCTGGTGATGGAGAAAGCTGCCAAGTCGGTGTACTTGAACTCCAGAGCTTTCGCACACGCAGCCACTTCGGTGGGGTCGATATCCCTGCCTTTTGGAGAACCAGCCATCAGAGTTTGAGCCGCCACACAGTCGAGCATCGTGCTGCGTCCAGTACCGCGGTGGTCCACGGTGTAGACGTTCACCATCTCATTGAGCTTCGTGTGCAGGTCCACCACTATCGGCTCTCCTAAAAAGATGCAACATCCAGATCAGGCCCAAGGAGTTAGTGAGAATATAGTCCTAGGAAAAAGAAAAAAGATACAGCACTTACGGTAATAGGATGTTCGGCCGGGACCTCCCGCCAGAATCCACACATTGATTGCGTTTTCGGCATTGCCACCTACAGTGGACATTCGCTTCACGAAGATGTCGATCTCCGAGATTTTGGAATCCGTGGAGTCGCAAATTCCAGGGTAGCACAGCGGCGCAGAGAACGTTGCACACTCCGCTCGCAGACCCGTCGACTCTCCGGTCTCTGGGAAGGTGAACTCGGAAACTCCTTGTTTATCTAGTGACTTGGTTGTGTGGTTCCTTCGGCAATTCTGTACATGTAGTAAAATGCTCGAGTTTATGAAAACAGACAGGATGGGGGGATTACTTTGCGACGACACTCATTAGATCGCTATTGATATGCTGTCAATTGTCTCCATTGATGTAGTCCGTGGTGACGAACACTTGGGGGACGAATGTAGGCTCTTAGAGCCTGTTCGCGTTGTGCGCCAGTTCGCTCGTGGAGAGCCACAACGCCCGAAGCAACCAAGAAGCCTACCAACGTGTGCGTGCCTGATACGCTTCCACCCACATCTTTAAAACTCCAGAATACTGGGAGGGCAGCTTTAGCTGGCTGAACAGTCCAGCTACCCACAAGACTGCTACAAGTAAAACGAGCCTAAACTCGAGTTGTAGACCCCGTCGTAAGCGTCTTCGGTACTCAGATAGATGTACTGGTAGTCAGTCGGCGGCGTGAGACTCAGCGCGGGGGGGGGCATCTCATCCAGACAGGATTTGTCCAGCTGCGCCAAGTCGCCGTCGTTGCTTACATAGGACACAAGGATCTTCATGCCGCAAGTGTCACTGAAGAAATCGTTGTCGACGAGGAACGACCACGCCACAGTTCCGTGCGACGAGTAGTTGAATGCGATGAGCTCTTTGTTGTCTCCTTCAAGTGCGTTCAGCGGATACTCGGCATACTTGTGTGGCGTCGTTGGGTCGAGTTTGCTGCACGGCATTGCCGCGGCGCCAGGAGCATCGGCGGACAAGTTCGAGTTCTTTTCGACGTATGAAAGAGACTACGGCGAGGTCGGTGATCACTTCTTGAGCATGTGCATTCAAGACAACGTATGCCGCTCTCATTTCGCGAATAAAAATCTCCCAGACACGCTTGAAGACCTGCTGACTCAGTTTGATACGAACCCCAACTTGCCAGCCTTGAATTTGACCACACCGATCGACAATCAGTACACTTACCTGAGTACGAAAGACGCTTACGACGGTGCTTTCGACGCAAGTTTGAGCAAGTAGGAAGCGGCGCAAGTCGAGACCGGATTTTACCATTTACTCATATTGATAGCGCTGTCTTTTACTTCCTCAATCAACACTTCAAGTAACGGAAGTAGAATAAATTTGGTTGCTCCCAACAGACATGATTCAGGATACCCGTTCATACCTGGCTGCTCTAAAAAAACTCGATCTGTTTGGTTCGGTCTGGGTAAACAAAATTGCTACTAGTGTTCATTTTAAACGAAGTGTGTGCTTTTGACGAAAGAAAACAGCAACGCGTATTAACAGCACAGTGATTCAAAATAGTTTTGCAGGCGTGAAGGAGGATCACGCGCGGGAGACATGACAGCCAGCAAAGCTGCGGCCTCGCCAGACAGTCGTGTCATGCCATCCATGTTGAGCAGAGTCGAGCTGCTGGTTATCCGAGATAAGCCCAGCTAGCAACGCTAGGCGTGGTTAAGCGTGGATTCGGGCCACGGGCGGTTGCGCCGTGTGCTGGTGGTGCGGCGAAGGAGGTGGCGCGGGGGTGTCGTGTTTCTTGGCAGGCTTGGGGTGTCTCTTCGGCTTGTTGCTTTCTGCGACGAACTCGCGCGCCACCACCGGCCGTGGCATGGGCGGCGCGGTGGATGACGGGGGTCTCGTCGGCTGGTGGGGCGAGCGGCGAGGCTACTTGGGCACGCCACCCACTGGCACCTCATTCACCTTTGCTGCTTCGCTAGCATCCGAGAGAAGCTCGCGTCCACCTGCCGATTCTACAGGCTTCCGTTCATGCTCCGGTTTGGCTAGCTTCCGGTCGTTGCTGGGCGACACGCTCGTTACCGGGTGGTGGTGCAGGCGCGGTTGCTTCGCGTCAACTTCTGCGTCGACAGCGACGAATGCCTCGCGGTGAATTGCAGGCTGCGGCCCGGTCGTCGGTGGGTGGCTCATTCCCGGGTGCCACTCGTCGTGCTGCGGCGATCGTGCCTTGGGCGTTGCCGCTGCCTTCGGCCTCTGCTCGTGTGAATATTCAGACGTCGAGACGGATAGCTGCGCTGGTATGGCAGCTTCCGTCGGCTGGTGGCTCGTCGAGGGGTGGTGGTGCAGCGTGTGGGGTGACGCAGGCTTGGTAGCGGCGAGCGGCGACGTCGGAGGCATACGGTTGTCGCCGCCGCGCAAGTTGTTCCGCGCTGGCGCGTTGGGCTCCGTCCCAACGGTTGGGTTGGTCGCGGAAGCCAGACCCACGAGCGCGGCGACGACGAGCGTTGTCATGAGCTTCATGGTGGTAGGGGGGAGTAGTTGGTGGTGGTGGTGTGGGGAGCGGTTGTGGTAGGTGTCTGCGGCTAGGCAGAAGAGTCCTTGGGTCTTGTTGGACCGAGTAGGTAAGTTGAGGAATGAGGCTTGCCTGCACTGCGGACGGAGAGGATTCGTTCCCTCATTCCGTTGCGGGCGCAGGTCGTAGCCCCCCGCGAAACCTCAGGTGCAGACTGCATCACGCACGTTGCTGATCGAGCGGGGTTGCTGAAAGCTCCCGTTCGTGAAAGCAGTGTCCATGTCTGTGAAACGTCCACGGCGGCCGTACCTGCCGGGAAGTACTCGGTTCGCCTTACTCCGTCAGGCATGCTGTACTAATTGTAGCGATGCGGTTTCTTGCGGGACCAGCGCGAACTGAGCCCTTAGAGGCGGCGCCCCTGAGATATCTGTCCACGATAGTATTGGTGTGCGTGTGAGGTGGAGGTAGCCCGCCCGTCATTCAGGGCGATAACACACACCCGGGCCTAGCGTTCGGACAGAGGAAATACGAACGAACGGGGCGAAAATCGGTACTATGTTGGTTACAGGACTGAGCTAACAGCACTACGGACAGACAAACTGCATTGAATTAAATGGAGAACATGCAACGAGTGCATTGCAGCGTGCATTGCAGCGTGACCACCTTAAGGGCTACCGTGCTGTAGACTAGTTGTTAGTTGCTAGCTTTGGAGAGCGAGGTGAATCGTGAAACGATTCGTGATCTTTGTGTTACAAGCGTACACTCACGCTCGCGCACCTTCCCGTAAGTCTGTCAGATGCCCTATGAGCGAAGAGGCGTCGGACACTCGGCGGAGCTATAATGTTTGATTAAACGGTAGTAGCATACGGGTGGTGGCAGTATGGATGGAGTGGGGCGGGTGAGAAGAAGAAGAAAAAGTTGATTAACTAGATAGTGGACATGCCGTTTCACTAGCTACGGTAAGTTATGGTAATACCTACTTGGACAACTCAATTATGGCCGCGGAATCCAAATTCGACAACCTTGTTGGGGTAAACTAATTGGTTTGGGTGTATCAAACCCAAGTCGTTGAAGCACCGAGTTTATTGCATCACCGTCCAGTTTCAGCTCTTCAGAATGCTGGAACATGTATTGACAATGTCGGCGAAATGAGCTCATCAAACCTTGAGTGCTTGGTTGCTGTGTTGCTGCTTCCTCAAAATGGATATTGTTGCGTAGACGCCATGTAGCATGGAACACAATTGCTGTGTGAACTCTACACAGCAGCAAAATGGTTTTATGTTGCTGCTTCCAATCTGCTTTGATGTCCCGTGGTTGCGGAAAAAGCAGTAGCCTCCAGCTTAACACGGCGTGGAACGCCTTGCTCCATCGCGCCCACAGTGATTGCCACATATCGTTCAAGCCGGGGCATGAGAAGAAACAGTGCTCAAGTGTTTCAATCGCCACACACGATTCTCGAACGCACTGTTGAACCGTAGGATTGAGTGCCTTGAGGAAATACAACCTTGAACCGACAATGAGATCTCCAAACAATAGTCTTAACATGACATCATGCACCACCGGAATCAAACAGCGTCGCAGCGAGATGTACAGAGCTAGTGTGGAATGAATCCGTAATTGGGGGCATCCACGTTCTTGCATAGGGAGGCTACCAACTACTTGAGTGCTTCGTAGCAATATATTCCAGTCAAACAATCGAAGATTCGGAAAAAAATTGGTGCCCTTGTCAGCTAGCACTCCAAATGTAGGAGGGAAGGCTCCACGAGATGAAGCCCTTACTCCGCCTGCATCGGGATCCGGTAGCACACGACGCCATACTTCCGTTATTTGCCGATACAACTGAAAGATGTCGCTTACTTCGATTTGTGACCCGAGCAACGGTAGCACCACTCTGCGGATCTTGCGAAAGAAATGGAAAGCCGTTGGCCAGTGATGAGAGGTGTCAAAGAAGTCAGCTAACTATCGCTGCTGAGCTGCAAGCTCTCGGCACAGACATCTGAAATGAATCGTTCCTGTACCCAGAGGTTTTCGAGCCGAATCCTCTCGACGATACACTTGGAATGAAGAAGATGTATTCCACCAGATAGGAGTGAATAGTGCATACTGAACGGTTCTTGCTCTCGTATACCGCAGCGTGTGCCGAAGTGGCCAATGTACCCGCTTCCAGTCCTTCAACAACTGGCGCCACCACATTAGCAGCATAGCTGCTCGCCATCCCGGTGGTTTTGGAGGATTCTGAAGCAAAAAGTCTCCAGACCACCTTCGCGAAAATACCCCATATCGTAAGTGCAATAATTCAGCCATTGGCCTGTACCAAACGGCCGCACCATCATTTCCATGCGTATTCAGCACCTGAATGAACTGCTGAAGAAGCATAAAACGTTGTCTTCGAATCACTGTAGCGAGCACAGGTACACCAATGCCATCTTCATCACGTGGCTGAGTTGCCAAGCCCTTCTTCACAACATTGATTCCACCTGGACCCGCTGCAATCTTATTATATAAAACATGACGGGTCACGACACCCTGCCATCGCCTGATAAATCGGACCGGGATATTTATCGTGGTCGTGAAATACCATAACAAGGAGATGACCACAGCTTGGACAATTAGTCGACGCCCCATCAAAGTTCGTGCCCTTCCTTTCCACAGCCGGAGGCGAGTCATTAATTTTTCATCGAGCTGATTTGCCACAAATGTGGACGTATGAAAGTTCCCAAAGGGAATGCCAAGATACGTTACAGTCTCGCCCTTTCGAAGTGACCGGAGCGACTCGATTATTGGCGCCGCCCGATGGTTATTGAGGCTCATGATCACACTTTTTTCTGGATTGAGCATTGCACACGAACCAGCACAATACAGATCAACTGGGCTGAGTTGTTGTTGCAGACACCGCACATCCGCTGAGAGTTGAACTGTGTCATCAGCAAAGAAAGCCACTGGGACCGAAATTGTCTCGTCAACTTCAACCCCCAGCTCTCGCTCTGCGCGTAGAAGATTTCCAAGGGGCTCTAAAGCAAGCGCGAAAAGGAAAGGCGACAAGGGGTCTCCTTGTTTTACTCCACGTGAAGGTTCAAGAGCTGGTTGCGCCCATCCATTTAGCATTAGAGAACATTGTGAGCCATCGTAGAGTAGTTTTATCCACGAGCGAAACTTGGGACCAAATCCTTGGCGCTCCATCACCTTAACTAGATACCCACGGTTAACACGATCATATGCCTTCGCAAAATCGAGGAAAGTGGCAACGCCTTTGTCACCTCGAGAGGTAACCAAGTGTTGCAGGTCACGAATCAGCATTACTTGGTGATGAATGGATCTTCCTGGGATGAAACCCTTCTGGTCAGGATAGACTAGCGAGGGCATATAGGGTTTTAATCTATCGGTGAGCGACCTCGACAACACCTTCACTTCCACCGGTAGCAGAGTTATCGGTCGGAAGTTGCCCGGATCTGCACGATCTCCCTTTTTGAAGAGGAGGGCTACCGAGGAATAGCGTTGATGAGGAAGAAGCTCTCCACGTTGGAGTTGGTAGCGAAATACTATTGCTAATATTTCACCAAACACGTCCGGGTCTACCTGATAGAAGGCCGCCGTGAATCCATCCGGTCATGGCGCAGAGTGCCCTCGCATTGACCGAATTGCAGAGGCCAACTCGTATCCTGAAATATCAGCGTCGAGACCTTCTTCAGCTTCCGGCGCTAATTTTCTGTCAATTGAGTCCAGTAGGCGACGTTGAGCTGCTTCATCAGGTGGACGATCATCCTGCGAAAAGCGAGAATCGCCAAAAATCTTTCCCCAATGGCGCTGAAAACCATCGTTAATTGCTGATGGATCGTTTGACATTGAGCCATCGGCGAGCTTGGCCGACTGAAACGGGGTATGGCGGAGCTCAAAGCGTGGCGCCCGAAAGCAAAATGCTGAGCTACGTTCTGCCTCCGTGACTGTTCTTTCAAATCCGACTCCACTTCGAAGTCCGCCCATTCCTCCTTGCACTCTTCATACCGTTTCTTTGTGAAATAAAAATCAATTGAGGCTTGCTCGTCGTCACTATCCTGAGCGACTGCTTTTGCACATTCTTCAAGTAGTTGCCGGGCGCGGACAAGGTCCGATTCTGCATTAGCCTTCATACTGCGCTGACAAATTTTGAGATAACTTTTCATGCGTTATTTCCAGGATTTCCACACTATCCCAGGATTATCAGATGCACCAAGAACTTGAAGACAGCTTTTCACTTTCGTCTGGATATCTTCACGAAGTTGTGGCACACGCAGAAGCCAATCCGGAAGCCGCCAAAAATCCTGGTCCTGTGGGGTGATACCACGAAGTAAGATTGATGTGGTGGGCCCTGTGATCACTTCCTTCCCAGTCTTCATACGCAGAATCTTGATAGCACGCTGAAATCAAATTATCCGAAACAAATATGTAGTCTAGACGATTTCGACGAGGACGTGGACCCGAAAACACTTGCACGTCTGGGTGATGAAGCCTCCAAGCATCAATCGCATTAATCTCGGTCATCCACGATGTGAGCGCAGTCCTACTGGAATCAGGCCTTGAGTTGCTTGTTATAGCGTCTAGATTAGGATCCACCGCTAAATTAAAATCTCCACAAACCACGTGAATGGCATCACCTCCATTTTCTGCAGTCTCAAAATTAGTCGGTAGGCGTTCAAATAACGCCTTCCTTGACGCCGGGTCATTGGGCGTGTAAATATTATGAATGTAACAAATCTTGTCCCCCCAGCGCATCTTAACCAATAGATATCGATTGGGGATCGTCTTGGACGCCACGACTACTGCTGTCTTGACGCCGGGGCAGGAACCATGAATAATTGTCGCGACGCCTCCACTCCGCGGAAACGTAGTATGCTGCGATGCTCCGTTCTGGTCCCTAAAAAATACCCGACCTCCAAAACACTGTTCCACCAGGTAGCTGAAGCGCTTAGCATGACGACTGTCTTTGAATCGAGTTTCTTGAATACATGAAAAATAAAAATACTTGAGATGCTGCGAGATGAGAGGGTAGCCACCCTCTTTTACTCCATGAACATTCCAGGTCAATATCTTGCACGATTGACCAACATCCAGTCCTGAAGTCATCTTAATTAATCAATGCCGCCTCAGAAGCCGACGACAGACTGTCAAGGGGAACACTCGGGAGCTCTTGCACTTGTAAGTCACTGCAGCATAGCGAGTGGAGGTCCACCAGAAGTGTGCTTGTTGGTAATTTCTGCAGCAGTGCTGTCAGTAGCTGGGTTCCTAGGTGAGAGCGCAGCAAATGGACAAGTATCGAATCAGAGAAAAGAGAACCATGTCCGCACGACGTGTCTGCATCGTGCTCTCCGACGAGATAATCTACCCATTCACTGGATCCAGTCAGAAAGGGACACGTAGCTTTCAGTAGCAACTCAAAGGCGCTAAGCAGGCGCAGAATCCCCCACTGGGTTTTTGCTTCAGCACTTTGTCGTTTCAGTTCCGCGGCTAAGTAGCTGACGTAAGAGCTCCGAGTTTTCCCGAGGGGCAAGTGGGAGCTGATCGCACGTTTGTTAAACGTGCCCAACATTCCATTTGCTGCGAGAATGCGGTTCAACAGGTGGATCGACGCCAGTTCCTCCAAATTGTCACCACCATTTGCGAGATCAGTGCAGAAAGCCGTAGACCATGCAGTTGGCATCGCCGTAATAGATTCGACTACTTTGTCCATGTTTTTTAAAGTCTGCAGCAGCTTCTCAACAGGTTTCAAATGTTGCGTGTTTTGGACCACACGATCCTCATGCGATTCCAGCTCCGCTTCTTCGGCTGACACTAAAACACCTTCTTCAGCCACCAGTTTGTTGTTCCCTGGGGTGTTCGTGCGACGCTAGGTTGGAAGGGGTTCACTAGCATCTTGCGTGGTTCCCATCGAGGTAAGATGAGGCACCATCAATACACCAGCAGTCCAATCCGACGTAGTATTTGGCTCAATAGCTTCAAACTCACAGTCCACAACTTCAAGAGCTGCACAGGGATTTTCGTCCGTAAAGGACGACAGAGTACGGTCAGCACGCTTGAAACCTGTTTCCATCTGACGGGCCATGTCCACGTCGTCATCACTTGGTGTAGATTGCATATCCACATCCGAGTCATCCGCTCGCAGAGCAGCGCGTTCAGCGCCATGCGGTTCAGCGTCCACAGTCATCACCCCTTCTTCAACGCTATCCGATTGTTCCGCTGCTTCTATCAGCAAAATATGGTGAGGCTCCATGGCATTGCCATGAGCTTCTTGCTCCTGCTGGTGCGGGTCCATCTCATTCAATTCCAGTATTGGAGATTGGAGTTGACGTCGTGGCAGCGTATCAACGCAACTGCGTCTCGCTGGGGCTAGCTCAACAGCATTC
The DNA here is from genome assembly GCF_000149755.1 of Phytophthora sojae. NCBI lineage: Eukaryota > Oomycota > Peronosporomycetes > Peronosporales > Peronosporaceae > Phytophthora > Phytophthora sojae. The sequence continues at coordinate 1,327,626 of NW_009258121.1, read as the reverse complement.
TCAGCCGAAGCTGGCGGTGAGCTACGACGTATTTCAGCTCTGAGAGGCAACGTCACCGAGTATGGCGACTTCTTGAAGCTAGCTGCTCGTGTTGGCGGAGCTTCAGCGCGTTTTCCACGGGCAATGTAAAACTTCCGCCCATACACCAACTGATTGGTAACGAAGCCACGCACTTTTTAGGCACGAAGGGGGCTCTTCTTGCCCAAAGTAAAAACGCCAGGTTGGTGTAGCCACATGAGCGTTCATGTTGACGTCTCGCGGCGTCAAGAAAAACGGTCTTGCCCCAAGCTGGGCTAAGCCCATAAAGAGATCATTGGCGACAGCCGTGGACCGCACTCCGAAGACGTCCAAGTAGAACTTGCTGTCAAACGGAGACTGGCGCTTGATCTTGAACTTGCGGCCGACGAGGTTCACTTCCTGACCGACGAGTCTCTTCTCGGCCTCAGCAGAGCGAACGTGGACGAAGATTCCACCAGCTGGGGCCTTCTCCGCCAGAGCTTCTTCGTAGCGCGAGAGGAGTTCTTGAACAACTTGATTCCCGTGATCTTGGAGAAACGAGTTGAACACGACAGGCATCGCTACCGACGCGCAGTACGTTCCGGAGTCGATGACAACGACGTGCGTTGTTGCCGGCGGCGTGAACGGACGGTTCTCGGTGACGAGTGCGAGATAGTCGGCCGCTGAAGTGTCGCTGCGCTCGTACGCCTCGACTAGACGCGCTGCATCTTCATCAGACAAGCGCGGCTCCGACAGCATCGACTTGGAATGGCGCACGCGCTCGTATTCCTGCGAGCGGAGGTGCAGAAGACAAAAACTTCTCAAAACATGCCATGGAGACCATTGTTCTCAGAGGGAGAGGGTTAGAGGTCGTTCTTCTAGGAAGCTAGCAAAACGATTTGTCGAGTGGGGCGGGTGAGGGGAGGGGCTCACCTCTCGCTCGCCATGGCCTGCTGCTTTGTATAGTGGCACTGAATCAGGAGTGCTGGATCCGACCCGTTTCTAAACGTCTGGTTCCAAATCTGGAAAGCTGTGGCTGTTCGTGTGTCAAACTGTGAAATCTTATTCGTGAAAATCACTTTCATATGATCGGATCAAACTATGAGTATAGATAGATATAGATAGATAGGGAGGGTAAAGGCTCGGGTTTAACACTGTGTGGACTTCATGAATGAAAACAGCAACGTGTATTGACAGCGCAGCAATTCAAAATGGAGTGGGTCTATGCAGATTTGGAAACGCGGGCCACGGACAACCAGCGAAGACGTCGCCTTACCGGCCAGCCAGTAGTACCGATCCACCGGAGGCAGTTGCCATGCGATGGACGTGAAAGCGGCGGCACGATGTCGAGCCGACGCTAGCTCGTATCCGACGATCGCCCCTCCGACTTGGCGGCACCAACCAACGCTAGGTTGGTGTGCTAAGCGTGGAAGCGTTCAACAGGCGGCTGCGTGGAGTGCTGGTGGTGCGGCGAAAGAGGTGGCGCGGGGGTGTCATGCTTCCTACTTGGCTTCGGGTGTCGCTGCGGGTGGTCGTTCTCCGCGATAAACTCGCGCACCACCGCCGCCGGTCGTGGCATCGGCGGAGCAGAGGTAGGTGGGTGGGTCTTCCGCGGGTGTCGCGAGTGGCGAGGCGACTTGGGGGCGCTGTCCGCCGGCGCCCCATTCACTGGCACACGATTCGGCTCTGCTGCTTCACGAGGCTCCGAGAGCAGCTCGCGCCCACCCGCCACAGTACCAGGCTCTCGCTCATGCTCGTGTGCGGTCGGCTTACGGCCAATGCTTGACGGGTGGCTTGTTGCAGGGTGCTGCTGACGCGAGTGGTGAGGAGAGCTGGGCGGCGTGGCAGTTCTCCTCGGGTGTTTGACATCGTCTTGTGCGTCAACACCGTCGAATGCCTCGCGATGAATTGCATGCTGCGGCCCGGTCGTCGGTGGGTGGCTCATTGCCGGGTGCCACTCGTCGTGCTGCGGCGATCGTGCCTTGGGCGTTGCCGCTGCCTTCGGCCTCTGCTCGTGTGAATATTCAGACGTCGAGACGGATAGCCGCGCTGGTATGGCAGCTTCCGTCGGCTGGTGGCTCGTCGAGGGGTGGTGGTGCAGCGTGTGGGGTGACGCAGACTTGGTAGCGGCGAGCGGCGACGTCGGAGGCATACGGTTGTCGCCGCCGCGCAAGTTGTTCCGCGCTGGCGCGTTGGGCTCCGTCCCAACGGTTGGGTTGGTCGCGGAAGCCAGACCCACGAGCGCGGCGACGACGAGCGTTGTCATGAGCTTCATGGTGGTAGGGGGGAGTAGTTGGTGGTGGTGGTGTGGGGAGCGGTTGTGGTAGGTGTCTGCGGCTAGGCAGAAGAGTCCTTGGGTCTTGTTGGACCGAGTAGGTAAGTTGAGGAATGAGGCTTGCCTGCACTGCGGACGGAGTAAGGCGAACCGAGTACTTCCCGGCACGTACGGCCGCCGTGGACGTTTCACAGACATGGACACTGCTTTCACGAACGGGAGCTTTCAGCAACCCCGCTCGATCAGCATCGTGCGTGATGCAGTCTGCACCTGAGGTTTCGCGGGGGGCTACGACCTGCGCCCGCAACTGAATGAGGGAACGAATCCTCTCCGTCCGCAGTGCAGGCAAGCCTCATTCCTCAACTTACCCACTCGGTCCAACAAGACCCAAGGACTCTCCTGCCTAGCCGCAGACACCTACCACAACCGCTCCCCACACCACCACCACCAACTACTCCCCCCTACCACCATGAAGCTCATGACAACGCTCGTCGTCGCCGCGCTCGTGGGTCTGGCTTCCGCGACCAACCCAACCGTTGGGACGGAGCCCAACGCGCCAGCGCGGAACAACTTGCGCGGCGGCGACAACCGTATGCCTCCGACGTCGCCGCTCGCCGCTACCAAGTCTGCGTCACCCCACACGCTGCACCACCACCCCTCGACGAGCCACCAGCCGACGGAAGCTGCCATACCAGCGCAGCTATCCGTCTCGACGTCTGAATATTCACACGAGCAGAGGCCGAAGGCAGCGGCAACGCCCAAGGCACGATCGCCGCAGCACGACGAGTGGCACCCGGGAATGAGCCACCCACCGACGACCGGGCCGCAGCCTGCAATTCACCGCGAGGCATTCGTCGCTGTCGACGCAGAAGTTGACGCGAAGCAACCGCGCCTGCACCACCACCCGGCAACGAGCGTGTCGCCCAGCAACGACCGGAAGCTAGCCAAACCGGAGCATGAACGGAAGCCTGTCGAACCGGCAGGTGGACGCGAGCTTCTCTCGGATGCTGGCGACGCAGTAGAGGACAACTGGGTACCGGTGGACGGCGCCCCCAAGTCGACTCGCCGCTCGCACCACGAGCCGACGAGTCCTCCGCCAACCACTTCGCCGCCGATGCCACGCCCGGCGGTGCCGCGCGAGTTTGTCGCGGAAACCAACAAGCCGAAGAGACACCCGAAGCCTGCCAAAGCACGACACCCCCGCGCCACCTCCGTCGCCGCACCACCAGCACACGGCGCAACCGCCCGTGGCCCGAATCCACGCTTAACCACGCCTAGCGTTGCTAGCTGGGCTTATCTCGGATAACCAGCAGCTCGACTCTGCTCAACATGGATGGCATGACACGACTGTCTGGCAAGGCCGCGCTTTGTTTGTTGGCTGTGCCTCCTGGGCATCAGCCACCCTGCAAGGCTCGATGCTGAAGCGCCGTGCTGCTAATACATGTTGCGGTTTTCATTCATCAAACACACAGCGTGAAACCTATGCAAGAGTTTGAAAAGATCTGCGCAGCCTTGACCCAAGCGATAGTCATAGTGGCACCGAATGGCAAGCGCCAACAAGTCGTTTTGAAGTCCACGTGAGCGACGCAACCTTCGCTGCACAGCATTTTGCCACCTTCCAACGGCAAAGTTTCAGCAGGTTGTTGTCGTGCATCAGAGAAGACGTTTGACTCAGTAATTCAGTTTGGCTGCATTCATCCAATCCACTGCCAACTGGTGCAACTATGATGTTATTGAAAATCCGATCAGAGGATTCCTCTCCTTGGCCCCAGGAACAAATCTCACAGTATTTCATCTGATAGTTCTTCCGCATAACTACTGTCGCAAGCTTGCGTCGAAAGCACCGTCGTAAGCGTCTTCTGTGCCCAGGTACTTGTACTTCAGTTCGCTTGGCGTGGTCAAATTGAACGGTGGCATCTCATCCACGCACGATCTATCCAGCTTTTGCAAGTTCCCGCCGCTGCTCACATAAGACGCAAGCAGCCTCATACCGCAGGTCTCACTTGAGTAATCGTTATCGACGAGGAATGACCACAGCAACGCTACGTGGTTTGTATCATCGAAGCTGATCAGCTCCTTGTTGTCACCGTCGAGTATATCCAGCAGCGTCCGGGCGTATTTGTGTGGCGTCTTGGCGTCCATCCTGCTGCTTAACAGTAGCACACTGGCTTGACTGGGAATTGTTGCTGACTTGTTCCAATACTCATCGCGCTCGTACAAGATTGCATTCGCCTCGTAGTCTCCAAAGCCCAACTGTTTGCACCATTCCGATTTATCCTTCGTGAAGGCGCAATACACCGGAGCCAGGATGTAAATCGATCCGTCCGACAGCTTCGTGCCGGCAAACCGGGCGTTCATTTCATCCAACGACGGACCAGGCACCTCCCACATCTCCGAGAACATGATGAGGTTCGCCAAGAGGTCGGACGAGTACTCGTCTGACTGGGCGGGGCTGCCACCGCCATACCGAACGTTGAAAAAATTGGTCATGACCTCGACATCTTCAGCCGAGCATCGACTCAGTCTGTAGACGATGGGCGGAATCAATGTTCGCTCCCCCGGTCCCGGGAGAAGGTTGCCCAGCGTCTTCCGCAACTTGAACGACGCCGTCGCATTGCTCTTTTTTGCCTTGTTGTTCACCAGTACCGCACAGGTCGAATCGGGATGCTAGTCGAATCGCTTGATGAGGCGTTTGAGCATGTTTGGCAGACTTTTCTTCGCGAAGTGGGATTTGCATACGCGGTCTTTGGCGCACAACGACAAAACGTGGTCACCCACCTCGCCAAAGTCTCGCTCGTAGGTTGAAAAGTACTCGAATTTGTCGGCCGATGCTCCTGGGGTGGTTGAAATGCCGTCCATCACGTATCCAGTCACCTCGGGAGGGGCCAGGTGCATCAGACGTTCCACCACAGCCGTGCCGTAGCTCGCACCGTACACAATCGAGCTGGCGCCGTTCGTATACTTAGAGATGAGAGTCGCCAGATCGGTAGCGGCACTTGTGATGGAGAAGGCAGACAGGTCGGAGTACTTGAACTCCAGTGCTTTCGCGCAAGCAGCCACCTCGCTAGCATTAATATAAGAACCATCGGGGGAGCCGCTGGTTTGAACCTGAGCGGCCACACAATCGAGTCGCGTGCTACGTCCAACGCCACGGTATTCCATGGTGTACACGTTCGCCGTCCCGTTGAGTTTTGCGTGCAGATCTGCCATAGCCTGCTCAACTGTACACGAAATGTTAGGAATGTAGGATTAGAGACAAGAAGGCTTACAGAGGTCGATAAACAGTACTTACAGCCACCCCCGGACCGCCTTCTAGAAGCCAGTCGTTGGCCGCCTTGTCGGTATTGGCGCCCACCGCTGGAATTCGCTTCACGAAGACGTCGATCGTTGAGTCTTCGGACTCGGAGGAGTCACAAATACCAGGGTAGCACAACGGCGCCATGTAGATAGCGCACTCGGCTATCTGACCGGTCGAAGGCCCGTAGGCCGATTCGGTAAACTTGGCGCACGGATACCAGCCATCCAGTTGGTTGGTCGTCGTTGCGTTGGCCACTGTGGAGACTTGGGCAATCGCCATCGCCAACCTGACGAGCTTCATGGCGGCTGAAAGGATGTGCGTAGTCAAGAGGCCAAAGATCCAGGAATGAAAGACAGGATAGAGCTCCATGCGGCGTGGACTGTCTACCTGTATCCCAGCTGCAGCGGTCGTTGTGACGAGGTTTAAAGTCCGGTGGATGATTACTTTGTATGATGTTGCAGAAGCATGTTTTGCGCTATACTGTAGTAACTGAGCATAGCTATTGTCCAATCGAAGGGTACAGGGAGCAACAGGTGCTATGTGATGTTGCATCAGTGTTGCATGATGTCTTCGTTCTTGTCAGCCATTCGGTTTTGGTCATCCAAAACGCGTTATAGCAATTCTGGCTTCTTTTGGCCATCTTTTTCGCCGTTATGGTTTACTCAGACGATCGGGATGCATCTTCATCCACTAGTCCATGTTGGGGCTCAATGAGGGCTTTTCACTGTCATGTTGTAGATGGTTTGAGAACTCCTCAAACTGTTTTTCTTAAATATAGGCACCGTCGTGAAAGTCCCCGTTCTGAACACAGAACTAGTTTTATATGTACCAACAATTAAAAGGAGGGCTCAAGCTTCCGGTCCACCTTGGAGGAACCAGACGTTAGTTGCCTCTTCAGCTTTGATTCCTGTAGCCAGAATTCGCTTCACGAAGATGTCGATCTTCGCATCTTCAGACTTGAGGGGGTTGCAAATGCCAGGGTAGCACAAAGGCGCCTTGTAGATGGCACACTCTGCCTTCAGACCGGTAGAAGATCCGTCATCCGAATCGGTGAACGCAGCGCACGGATACCAGCCATCCAGTTGGTCGGTGGCCTTCGTGGTTGTTACTGCAGAGATTTGGGTGATTGCCACAGCCCACCCGAAGGCGCGACGAAGCTTCATGGCAGCTAAAAACGCCTAGGTCGTTTGTTGGAGGCAGTACATTCAGGAATAAAAGCGTAGCACAGGACTCTGTGCGGCGTGAAGCGCCTATCCGAGTTGCAGCGGTCGTTGTGACGGGGGTTAAAAGTCGGATGATTACTTTCAATGATCTAGCAGAAAGCTGTTGCATGCTTTGCGCTATATACTACATGTAGTACAGTAACTGTGCATACCTATTATCCATACGTAGGGTAAAGGGCTATGTGATGTTGCATCAGTGGTGCATGCTGGCTTCGTTCTTGTCAGGGATTCGGTTGGACATCCAGTACGCGTTATACTTGTTCTGGCTTCTTTTCGTCATCTTTTGTGCCGTTATGGTTTACTCAAACGATCACGTACCCCTTCCGTGTCTGCATCTATGCGTGAGGATTCTTGTTGTGTGTGTGTGTGTGTTTTTTTTTTTAATGTTGTGCATCGTTTGGCGCTGTTGGATATGTATAATAAAAAGCACCTCTCTACACGACTTTGGCGGGCAATCACTTAGAAGTCGATCCAACAGACCAGAACTCCTGGAACTAGAGCGGTGACTTATCTAGCGAGGCAACTCCAAACTCTGTATTTTTCAAAAGTATCAAGGCCCTCAAAGCTCCTCAATCTATAACTGGGATAGTTCTCGAGCACCTTCACTTCCCTACTGTAGCAAACTCGCGTCGAGCGCGCCGTCATAAGCATCTTTCGTGCCCAGGCAGCTGTATTGATCCTCCCTCGGCGTGGTCAAATTGAGCGGTGGCATCTCGTTCACGCAAGATTTATCCAGCCTTTGCAAGTCTCCCCCACTAGTCACATAGGACACAAGCAGCCTCATACCGCAAGTGTCACTCAACGAAGCGCTGTCGCTGAGCAACGTGCCCCCAAGAGTCCCGTGCGTCGAGTAGTTGAACGTGATCAGCTCCTTGTTGTCTCCTTCAAGTGCGTCCAACAGATATTCGGCGTATTTGTGCGGAGTAATTCCGTCCAATTTGCTGCTTAGCACAAGAGTGCTGGTTTGACTGGGAATCGCGACGCTCTTGTTCCAGTATTGGTCGCGCTCGTACATGACCGCCCTCGCTTCGTAACTCTCGTAGCCTAATTCGTCGCACCACTGCGCTTTATCCTTCGAGTACGCGCAATACATCGGAGTCAGCTGGTAAATGGTTCCGTCCGAGAGCTTCGTACTGCCGAATCGAGCATTCATTTCAGCCACCGACGGTCCCGGCAACTCCCATAGCTCGGAGAACATGATAAGCTTGTACAGCAGGATCGACGTGTACGCGTCGCTCTCTCCACCAGAGCCGGTGACAGAGTTGATAAAGTCGTAAAAGTTGCTCATGACCTCGACATCTTCAGACAAGCAGCGATTCAGCCGGTACACGACGGGAGGGATCATTGTTCGCTCCACCTCACTGTTGAGCATTGTCCCGAGAGTCTCGCGCAACTGGAACGAAGCCTTCACGCTGCTCCAGCTGCTGGTTTTGTTGCTCACCAGCGCAGCACATGTCGAGCTCGGATCCTTATCAAACTGCACGAGGAGGTCCTCAAGCGTGTCCGACAGACTTTTCTTCGAGAAATGGGTACTGCATGCGCTGTCTAGTGCGCAGAGATTCAAGAAATGGTCGCCAACCTCACCAAAGTCCGTTTCGTACGTTGAAAGGTACTCAAACTTGCCCGCTGGAGCTCCTGGCACGGAGGCAATGCCGTCCAGCACATACCCCGCCACCTCGGGAGGGTTCATATGCATGAGACGTGTAGCTAAAGTTGATCCGTAGCTCGCTCCGTACACAATCGTGCTGGCGCCGTTCGTGTACTTGGAAATGAGCGTCGCCAGATCAGTAGCGGTACTTGTGATGGAGAAAACTGCCAAGTCGTTGTACTCGATCTCCAGCGCTTTCGCATACGCAGCGATTTCGGTAGGGTCGACGTCCCTACTGCTTGGGGATCCGGTCGTCAGAGCTTGCGCAGCCACACAGTCGAGCAGCGTGCTACGTCCAGTGCCACGATAATCCAGGGTGTACACGTTAGCAGTTCCGTTGAGGTTCGTGTGCACGTCCAGTACCAGAGACTCCCCTGTAGCGTTGAAAGAAAAATGAGGACGGACAAATATGAGGTTAGCTCTGAAGAAGACGTCAAAGGTTAAGGGACAATGACTACTCACGGGAAGTGGATGCTCGGCCCAAGCCACCAGTTAAAACCCAAACGTTCGTTGCGTTGTCGGCATTGCTCACGGCCGGCAGTCGCTTGACGAAGATGTCCATCTTGGAGTTGTCGGATTCGAGGGGGTCGCAAATGCCAGGGTAGCACATTGGCGCGGTGTAGACAGCACACTCGGCATTCTGGCCGGTAGAAGTCCCGTCATCCGAGAAGGTGAACTCGGCGCACGGGTACCAGCCATTCAGTAGGTTGGTGGCCGTCGTGTTGGTTCCTGCAGACAGACACTTGGGCAATTGAAATTGTCAACCCGATGACATGACGAATCTTCATGGTGCAGCGAATTCCGCAGTAAGTTTTGACCTGGGACCGGATAATTTGGAAATGAGAACTTGAACACCTCACTGCAGAGGGCGTATCCGAGTTGAGGTTCTCGTTGTGGGGAGGCCCGGCTCATGAAAACAGACACGATGGGTGATTATTCTGCGAAACAAAAATCCGTCGCAAGAAATGGCATACGACGGGAAGGAATGCAATTGAAGTGAAAGATCGGCAGGTGCTGGATGATGTTAATCAGTGGTGTGTGTAGTCTTTGTTGTTGTCACCGGTCCGTCCATCCATTACGCGTTATACCGCTTCTGGCTTTCTTTCTTCCGCCATCCTTCTTGCCGTTATCGTTTACTCTGGAAGATGAGGTTCGGTCCGTACATGTACCCCTTGTGATCCTGAAGCCATCTTTTTCTTTAATGACTTAATAAATTTACTATTTTAAGAACTAAAATCTGACTTGGTTTCCATCACATGTGGAGGTTAATTTTCCGTCGCTGTGTGTGCTACTTCGGTTACCTTCGATTCATTTTTTTTTCTTGCGGAGAACGGTACTTCTCTGAAGGTAGGACGAGAATTCATCTCGAGGGAAAAGGTAATCAACATGCGCACACAAACTGCGGTGTACTGCAATGCGTGTCATGGCATTCTTCATTCTCTCTCAACTTCCTTCTACAGCCTCTCATTTTTTGGCTGACCACCGAAAACTTAGATCAGACGGTTGTAGGCTTCACTGCGCGAGAACCTCGAGACCACGTTGCTGATCACGGTGCCCAGTGCAATGAGCGCCGCGAATAGTGCAAAAAGAGAAAAGCTAAAGCCCTCGTTCTGAACACCCGCGGCCTCCACCTCCTTCTCCTCCGCGGTGCGAAGCGCCACCGTTTCGATCTCCTCCGAGTTCTCACTCAACCCCGTCGTCGTCTCAAGTGGCAGCTCCTCGGACTGCAACGGCAGGTTGCTGAGCACGACGTCAGCCGTCGAGTTGATGGGGTGCGAGGTCGCAGCTCCCTTGGCGAAGGGCACGATCCCCCAGAGAGAACCGCCATACAGAGGCGTCGTCTGCGAGAAGACGAGCTCCTCGTCCGAGATGTCGGGGTTCACCCAGTGGCAGTCGGACTCAATGCCGAGGTTGTTGACGCCGCGCACGATCTTGAAGAAGCCCTTCATGCCCCAGTAGGTCCCCCACGAGTTGCGCACGTTCCAGAACTTGGTGCCGTCGGCCTCCTCGCCCCAGCCGACGATCTCCACGTCGTGGTCGATGTCCAGGAAGCCCGTCTTGTCGTGGAACACGCCCGCCGAGTAGTTGAAGGTGAACTCGTCGCTGCAGGCAATGCCGCACGTAATAGGGCCCTTAAGCAGCTCCTTCATCATAGCGTGCTCCCCCGCCACGCGGCCGTACTCCTTGGCTCGGTACCGCACCACCGTCTTGACCGGGAAGCAGTGCGGACCCTGTGGGTGGTCGGGCGTCGTGATGCAACTAGCAGAATACAAAACAGAGCACAGCAATTAATATCTGGCTTGCCAAGTTGAAGTTGCCTTGGCTACGTACTTCATGCAATAGCCCTCCGGGGGGCACGTGCCGTTGGTGTCCGTGTACTTGCGGTAGTCCGTGGCGCTGTAGGGCACGCACGTCTCGTCCGGCAGTCCGTAGTGGTGCATGAACTCGAAGACGTCGGACGGCTCGCCGCCCCCGCAGCCGTCCGACAGGCCGTGCGCCGGCCCGCAGTTGAGGAACGTCTGCCGCCCGAGCTGCACGTCCGGGCCGACGCGGCCCAGCGCGCGGTGCATCATCTTGATGCGGTCCTGCGCCGCGGACAGCGCCCCGTGGGCGAAGCACGAGCCGCAGTACTGCGGGATGTGCTGGTTCCACGAGGGCGTGCACATGCCACGCTCGCACCAGTCCAGCTGCTTGGGGAGGGCTCTGAGCTCGAGCACCTGCGCCTCAGTGAGGGTAGGTAAAGAGTGCGCCTTCGGGTGCAGGTGCTCGCGCTGCTTCCACGTGCGAGAACACATCGGCGCGGCCGACGAGGGAGCGGACAGCGTCGCCAACGCAGCGATGAGGAGGGGGAAGGAGAAGGAGCGCTTCATCTTGAGCGGCTCGGAGCGCAAGTGACGTCTGCAGGACGGACGCCATGCTGGTCCGATTTGATGGCTAATCAGTGCACGGTCTCATCCAACAAAGAAGATGCGCTCCTTCTCTTCAGGGGGGGGGGGGGGGTCTGTACGATAGACTGCAGTTTGTAGCCATCACTGTCCAGATTGGTCGCGGTTATGAGGAGGGGGGGGGTCTCAAAATTTAAAAACGTGACAAAAAGACGCCGTCCGACAGTTCGTATCCGTGTTGTCATTGAATATGTTTGAACGAAAGTTGCTCTTCAATCCCGAGTGCTGCTCCACTTAGTTGTAGACAGTCGTCACGGTCGCGTTGAAGGTGCCGTCGTAGGCGTCGTCCGTGCTCAGGTAGATGTACTGGTAGTCGATTGGCGTAGTGAGATTGAGCGGCGGCATCTCGTCCAGACACGACTTGTCCAGCTTGTCCAGGTCTCCGCCGTTGCTCACGTACGACGCGAAAATATCCAAGCCGCACGTCTCACCCGTGTAGATTCCATCCACGAGGAACGACCACGACATAGTTCCATGCTCCGTGTAGTTGAACGTCACCAGCTCTTTGTTGTCTCCTTCAAGAACGTCCAGCAGCGACTCGGCGAACCTGTGCGGCGTCTTGGCGTCCAGTTTGCTGCTCATGAGCAACACGCTGGCTTGACTGGGGATCGTGGCGCTCTTGTTCCAGTACTGGTCGCGTTCGTACATGATCGCGTTGGCCTCGTAGTCTCCATAGCCCAAGTCCTCACACCACTTGGAGTTATCCTTCGAGAACGCGCAATACACCGGCGCGAGCTTGTAAAACGTCCCGTCCGAGAGCTTTGTGCTACCAAAGCGGGCATTCATTTCAGCGACCGACGGGCCGGGGAACTCCCACATCTCCGAGAAGACGATGAGGAAGAAGAGCAGGTTCGAGTTGTAGATCTCGTTTTGAGTGGTGTAGGTCATGTCGGAGTTCAGAACGTCGAGGAAGTTGCCGATGCTGTCGACGTCGTCGGGCGAGCAGCGGTTCAGTCTGTAGACGATCGGAGCGATCAGTCTCCGCTTCTTGGGGCTGTTGAGAATGTACCCCAGCGCCTCCCGCACCTTGAAAGACGGCTTCACGTCGCCCCACGTAGTAGTTTTGTCGGTCACAAGCGCAGCACAGGTCGAGTTGGGGTCTTTGTCGAACTTGGTGAGGACTTCTTTAAGCGTATCTGGCAGACTTTTCTTCTCAAAATGGGAGCTGCATACGCTCTGTTGCTCGCAGAAGGACAAGAAATAGTCTCCGACTGCGCCGTAATTCACGTCCCACTGTGAAAAGTACTCAGATTCGTCCGCTGGAGCGCCAGGCGTGGTCGAAATGCCGTCCATCACATATCCAGTCACCTCAAGAGGGGCCAGGTGCATCAGGCGTTCAACCACTGCCGACCCGTAGCTCGTGCCGTACACGATCGTGCTGGCGCCATTCGTGTACGTGGAGATGAAGATTGACAGATCAGTAGCGGCGCTGGTGATTGAGAAGGCAGCGAGGTCCTTGTACTTGAACGACAGCGACTTCGCACACGCAGCCACTTCCGTGGGGTCGAAGTCTCTGCCCTTGGGGGAGCCTGTTGTCTGAGCCTGCGCGGCCACACAGTCGAGCATCGTGCTCCGTCCAGAGCCTCGATGGTCCATGGCGTACACATTCACCGTTGCGTTGAGCTTCGCGTACAGGTCAAGCATCATAGACTCCACTACAGCATTTGCAAAGTAAATATTAGATTAGAGCTGGGGGGGGGGCTACAAAAACGCTTAAAAATCATACTTACAGGAAGACGACCCGCGTCCCGGTCCACCTTCCACCTTCCACCAGCCAGACGTTGGTTGCCTTGTTGGGGTTGTTACCCCCAGCCGGCAGACGCTTCACGAAGACGTCGATTTTCGAGTTGACCGAGTCACAGATGCCAGGGTAGCACTGCGGCGCATTGTAGACAGCACACTCTGCATTCTGACCGCTGGAAGTTCCGTCGTCCGAGAAGGTGTACTCCGCGCACGGGTACCAGCCGTTTAGTTGGCTTCCGGCCGTGTTGGACCCCGCGGCGATGTGGGCAATTGCAGTCGCCAACCCGATGATGAAAGGGGTTCGCATGGGCACCACGAGCCGGTTGAGCGAGTTGTTGGTAAATGTGGGAATGAAAGCATGGGTATCGTCGTTTACGGACGAATGGATCGTCACACCCATGTCAACACGGCATCCTTGTCGTATCCGAGCTGGAGATGTCGACGTTACGATGTCCAGTTCACTGTGCCAGGGCTAGAGGAATACAAATCAAAAAAAAATCAACGGGATTTAGAGTAAACTCTTGTAACGGCAAAAATGATGACAAACAGAAGCCAGAATAGGTATAACGCATATTGGATGACCAAACTGAATTAATGTAGGATAAGAGTATTTTGGCTACGCGAACACGTAAATAATTGCAATCATTGCATTAAGAGTATTTTGGCCGGACACCCCACCCCTCATACAGAGACTGCAGGGGCATGGCTCAATCCGCAACGCGAACGCAAGGACTACAGTGAATTATACCCAATCACAGAGTATTAGCCCCAACAAGTTTTATCCTTAAAATAAGGACAGAAACAAACCCGGCGGCCTCGATTTTGGGAACATTTTATCCTTAACTGGCCGGTTAAGGATAAAACTATCTTAACATTTGTATGCACCCACTTAAGTACGGTTCCAGAGAGCTGACGGTGGGCGTCCATTGGGCGCGAAGGGTCGCCGACGGTTTCACTTGTTTCTACTATTGACCGAGCTATTTTTGTCCTTAACTTAAGGAGGATACGCTCCGAATGACCTTTTTGGTGGAGCTGCTGCGCGAAGACGCCACAACTCTAGCACATACTGATCCGATCCTCGTGTAGACCGAATGCAGACCTTTCTATCCATACCTGACATTGCTTCTTACATGTTAAAATGAGGTCAACCGGGCTGCCCCAAATTTGGTCCTTACTTTTATCCAAAAAAAATCTTGTTGGGGTTAGGGTTAGGTTAAGTGTGTCCCAGCTTATTTCCGGAATTGCTCGGAATCGCAAGGAATTATCTAATAAGAAAGTATACAAACATTTATATAGACTGCAACTTATCCGATAATAGCACTGCTCTGCCAGAAAGACAGGCAATTTAAAGGTTCGATAGTTTGCGATGGTTTTTAAATAGATTATAGCTGAACTCGTGCTCATTCTCGATCTCCCGCAACAGCCACGATGCGGAGGGCATCACGCGGGCTTGACACTCCAGCTGGCACGATCAGCCAGGAGCTAGCTGCCGAGAAGCTTTTCGAGGAATTTCTTAACTCCATGAGCCTGACTAAGGCTTCGCTCGATGATATACATCAAGCGCATTGTGATGATGCTAGTGTACCTACTCAAAACTTTTATTCATTGCTAACAGTTTTTTCAATCTTCATACAGACTCGAAAAAGTAACAGACCCCGTGCTGCCGACGGATTACTGGCGAAGGCAACAGGTCTTGGCTACTTCTCACAAGTCGTCAATCTCCTACGAGAGCGCTACACTACGTCGCTAACCGACTCCAAGAGGATCGCAAAAATCAGGGACAAGATGGCAAGTCACATTGAGGAACGCAATCTTCGCGCCAACGTTCAAACGAATGACGCCCCAGGGTGTACAATTGGTGATTTGTGTGGTCTAGTGGGATTTCTCGTGACTCATGCCGATGTAACAACTGGTCTTAAGTCTGTGCATGATGCTGCGCTTTTGACAATGATGTGGCATACATTTGGGCGGGCTATCGATACATGCTTCGCACGCAAGCAACAACTTTCAATCGCCGCCTCTGGAGAGCTTTTCCTGCATATCGCCCGGATTAAGACCTGGGTTGTACAGGGCGTGTCAATTTGTAAGTCACCCGAGCGCTGGCAGCAGTGCATGCTTCACGCGTTTGACCTGTTGTTCATATGCTACGATGAGCCCTCTGAGCATCTCTTCCCCTTGGCCCCACGGTTTGCTGAGTCGGACCTTCCTGGAGGCCAGCCTTATTTTCAGGAAGAAGCCATCATGTACTGGGAAAGGCTGCAGAAAGAGAACGAAAGAGGCGCCGAACCCCCGGAGAAACGAGAGAGAAAGCGGCCAAACGTAGCAAGTTACATTACCGAGATCATTAAGGATACCTTGAAGGCGATGCCGCCTTCGGCGAGCCAACGTATTATTTCGGGGATGACCAGCCATTCTCTTCGTCGCGGTGCTGCTGCGCATCGCCGAAGCTGGCGATCCAGTGGATATCAACCCGAGGCGCGTGGCTGCTGGAATCTTTGACGAAAGCATTTGCCTACCTTGGGACAACTTCAAAAGAATATCAGAGTGTGGCTAAAGTCCTGGAAGGGTTCCAATCTCCAGACTTACCCGCGACAACGCCGTCTATTTATGACCTCTACCAGCGACTCTCTGAAGCTGAGTATGGACAGCTCATGACACTGCGCGACGAGCTGTACCGCCATGTCCTTGGCTTTCACGATCATCGATTTAACATCGCGTTGGACGCGGTCGATGCGACGTTCGCCCCCCTCTTGATGCACCTCGAGTCCGTCCTCGAAGCCACAGAGAGCGCTGGGTCTAATGTGTTTGTTTGTCACTCGCTATGTCTACGAGCCGAACCGGGGCATCACGGCTGTAAACTAACGCTTAGGCTCCTATATAACAACGCGCAAATGTTGTAAGTGGGGTAAGCATCTGCGAGATCACTGGCAAACTACGAACCACGCACAGCTCGGTAACGCTGCTGCTGGCGGTGACTCGCTGCTGTCCTCGACGCTGGAGAACATGCTCACGCAATTGGTGAGCATCCGGCCGGCTTGAAGATGCGCACGCCCGACTGCCTCTTGGTTCTATCGACGCTCCACCTCCTTCCGCCAGCGCTTCATTCACTACTGCCGTCGAGCTCTCAGCTCCAGCGCCTGCAACAGCGTCGACGCTCGCGTGATCGCTGCTCAACTGGTATACTAACCACATCTGGGAAACCGTTAAGGGTAAGAAAGAGCAGAACAAACGAGCAGAGGCAAAGGCTGCGAGCAACATCATGGCAATACTTTACCAAGTGCCATTCCAGATACCGAAGCAACCCAGTCGATCCGATGTCGCGGCTTACCAGCACTGGAAAGACGAGATTTGGACGCTTGCCTTGGCCATGGACTCCACCGTCAACGCGCGGCTGCACTCCTTCGACCAAAAGAAACCTACACACAAAGCGTCTTCGTTACGCGAGCGCTGGCGCCAGCTGCGTACCTCGCATCCCGACGCATACCGCACGCTTGGCGCCCAATATTTAGCGCTCAAAGCCAGTGGCACTGTTGTGGACACTTGTACGCCTGCATCGCACCAATGGGGGGCTTCGGATCTGGCTTAGCGCTCGCCTACAAGCACGCACAAAGCACAAGCAACACACAGAGCACGATTGCCCCCGGCTGGAGTCGAACCAGCGACCTGGAGGCATAACCTCCCGCTCTGCCGCTGAGCTACGGGGGCGTGGAGAGTAAGACGACCTACCTCCGGAGATCCACAGCTGTCTGCGTCGCCACTGTCTGCCACGCTGTCGCTGTCCGCTGCCGTCACCGCCGCCATACCGCTGCGCACTCCATGCCGACCGCATTCTTGCCTCCGTCGATCTGCTGCTGCGCTGTTGTCCGCCGTGCTGCCTTTAGCCCTTTACACTCCCGCCCGGAATGAATAAGTCGACGTTGATTGGAACGAGGTTTTTTATGTGGCGCCAGTGTGGGTCTATTGCAGGCTTGACAGGTTCCGGATTCCGGTCCGAAATCTGCCAATTACTGTGAAAACAACAAGAATCCAACCACAACTGATGCGACATCATACATTACGTGGTGATCTCTTCTATCTGGTACAGCAGAGTGCAGTACTGTGCATTGTGTTCTCCAGCGAGCGAGGAACCGTAAAGCATGTTTAACAAGAGTAATCATCGTCATAACGACGGAAATATCTCTATCCAAGCTCTCATTTCCGAATCGACCGCCTTCGAACAACGAGGCGTCATGAAGCTTCGTAATGCCATCGGATTGGCGATTTCAGTTGCCCAAGTCACGGCGGGAAGGACCACGGTGACCACCGACCAGCTGAATTGCTGGTATCCGTGTGCCGAGTTCACATTCTCGGATAATGGGATTTCCAGCGGCCAGAAGGCCGAGTGTGCTATCTACATAGCGCCACTGTGCTACCCTGGCATCTGTGACTCCCCTGAAGACTCAGAGATCGACATCTTCGTGAATCGACTGCCGGCCGTGTGCAATGCCGAGAACACAGCTAATGTGTGGATTTTGACGGGCGGACCAGGTCTACCATCATCTACCAGTAAGTAGTACTTCACAATATTTCCCTGCAACGCTGCAATACAAAAGTCGCAATTGTCGGCACCTACCTTGAACTCGACAGAAGACGCGCTGATTTTAGATCTGCACACAAAGCTCAACGGAACGGCGCCTACACAATCGACTATAGTGGCGTTGGACGCAGCACGTTGCTCGACTGTGTGGCCGCGCAGGTTCAAACAACTTGTTCTCTCAAGGGTGGCAGCATTGACCCTACGGAAGTAGCCGCCTGTGCTAAGACGTTGTCATTTCCGTACGCCGATCTGGCAGCGTTTTCCATCACAAGCGCTGCCACGGACGTGAAAACTTTCATCGCCAAGCACACGAATGGCGCCAGCACGATTGTGTACGGCGTGAGCTACGGCACGACTGTGACAGAGCGGCTGATGCATCTTGCCCCTCCCGAGGTCACTGGGTTGCCAAGCCCGCTTGTGTAGTAGCTGGTAAAATGCGAACTGAGACCGATCCTGGCTTTACAAACTAGACATGTAGCGCCCTGGAGGAGGCCGTAGGAGGCTGAAAGTGTACCTAGGTGCTCTCTGAGCGAAGACTGACTGAACCTACTCACGCAGGCGATCCTTGCGTCACGGAGGACAGGCGCGGGTGACGACTGGGTGCGAAGAGAGATGTCAGGGTATGTACTGGATAGTATTTTCACGACGACACGTGCTTCCGCGGACAATTTCGCGTACTTCTCCCATGGGGAAATCAACTTTGGTGGGGTCGGTGACCACGTTTTGGATCTGTGTGCGGAGGACAACAATTGTCATCCCCATTTTGCGACGAAAAGTCTCCCTGAGACACTGGAAGACCTTCTGGTGCAATTCGATATGAACCCCAACTCGACCTGCGCTACACTGGTGTTCAACAAAGCCAGCAATCGCAAAGCAACGCCTTCGTTCAAGTTTCGGAGAACTCTTGGCTCACTACTTGACGATGAGGGTGGCGTACGCTGATCCCGCCGCTTGTCGACAGACTGAGTCGCTGTGCGCTCGACGACATTGACGTGCTCAACAATTTCTATGACGCTCTGCATAACGAGCTTCAGTCTACAACTCAGGGCGACGCGTAGGCTTCGGGCCAGTTGTACAACTTGATCGCGTTCTCGGAGATGTGGGAAATCCCCGGGTCGTCGGTGGATGAAATGAACGCCCGCCTTACCAGCAAGAAGCTGCCAAATGGTGCCTTTTACACCTTTCCTCGGGTGTATTGCGCTTTCACAAAGGATAAGTCCCTGTGGTGCAATAAGTTGGGTTACGGGAACTACGAGGCGAATGCAATAACGTACCAGCGGGATCAGTACTGGAACAAGAGCACTGTAATTCCCAGTCCAGCCAGCACTCTGCTGTTGTGCAGCACATTGGACGCAATTACCCCGCCCAAATTCGCAGAAAATCTGTTTGACGTCCTACAACAAGGAGCTGATCACGTTCAACCACACAACACACGGGATTGTTTGGGAGCCGTGCGGCATGAAGCTGCTTGTGTCCTATGTAGCCAATGGAGGAGCTCTTAAGCGGTTGGATAAGGCGTGTTGGACGAGATGCCGCCGCTCAATTTGACCACGCCTAGTGACATCAAGTACAAGTACCTGGGCACTGAAGATGCTTATGACGGTGCTTTCGACGCCACAGTATCCACCACCCCCGTCTCCTAAACAGGCTATTCGCGCTAACGGGCGTACGATGACTTGAATTCAGTCATACACCGCTAGATAGTAAACACGACAAATACTTCTACGAAGTCTGTTGTAACAGCATTCAATACCTAGAGTAAGTAGTCGCTTGATTGAAAGAAAAAAAACGTCATCGTCAAGTTATTGTTCGGGCTTCAATCCTGGACATGTTACGCGAATCCAAACGTATTCATACTCTAAAGCCCGACTCACAGCGAAGGAAGCACAAGGTATAAATTGCCCAGTTCGATCCTCCTCGTAGTCGTTAGCGATCGTATTTGACAAGATGGAAAATTGGGTTTTCGTCTGGGCACAAGCTGATTGGCTGAAATGGTGCGCCCGGACATTGTGGATTGCGGGACAAGTACAAGGATCTGGGACCCGGCGATGACTCGCCCAGGATGCATATCGACCAGCGACCCTGGCCGAGTCGCTAACTCATTTTTGCGACTCTGGCCGGGTGTAAGTCTGGGAGATACGATGAAGGTATACTCAAGTCAAGATGTTTCCGACCGACCAGGCAGACCGGCAAAGATTCCGTGGAACGTTGAAGGAGGTGATTTGTACCCACGACTCTACACTGGATTTTGGCTCAGCCGGGATGTCGACGTCAACCGCGGTATAGTGAAATCAAGTGAAAAGCAGAATGCATGTCTAAGTTACAGGAAGATAGCCACAGAGTAAAAGGGTAAACAGAGTTCGTTTTCCCCTCAAACCCACAAGCCGCCAAGAAGAGCAGGAAGCGCAGGATGACTGGGCACCGCGGGTGGTGGGATCTCTCCCTGAAGTAAATACGCCAAGTTAGGTAAGGGAACTGGGGCGTACAGGCGTCTCAGGGTGATCCGCCAATTTCATTTCCTAGTTGCAGCCGTATTCTCGCCCAGAGCGAGGTCCTGTATTTCATATTATCGATTACATCTCGGGCGGAGTGAATAGCGCCGCCTGGGACTTGGCTGGAAGCCTATTGTGTGGTAGGGTATTGATGTTGGTTATTTTCGCTCAGTACATTTGGGAGGGGTGCGCGTTTGAAGTCGCCCAGTGTTGACCAGGACTCTGGATACGACTCGTTAGTTGACTAGAGTAGTGATCCACCGTCCGAGGGTCCGAAAGAATAATTGACGGATATTTGTATTGTGTATAACTCTGTATTTGTGGTTATCGTCCAGAGTCGTAGGGGCTATGTTTGGAAGTACGTATCGCACCCCGCTCAGAAACCCAACAGTGTACAAGAACTCACCAACACGGCCGAGCTCCTTGGTTCGAAGACAAACGACCCGAGAGGGATTGTCACAAGGAACACACGCCATCTCGGGCGGACATCTTCTGGTGTATCCGCCTGAGAAGTTCTAAGGGACTTTGTTCTCCCGGAACATTCGCACACTACACACCTGGGCGGAAAAGGCGTTCACACACCTCGCCCCATATTAGCTAAGTGACAATAATGATCCTCAATTCAAAAACAAAGCAAAACAATTCGATTCTCACAAACTGTACAGCCCGTTCGAGTGTTGGGGTGTTTAATTCCCCTCCACTTGGGTAGGAATCCTGCAGAAGAAGAGAATGCAAGCATGTCAACCAGAAGTTGGTCCGATCGTTTGCGTTTATAGTTGAGGCTACAGTTTTTATTTTTTTACACTAGCGAAGTTTAAACTTAATCGGTCCGAATACAAAGCAAACGTTCTCAATTAGTAATCGTTACCGGATAGCTAAGTGACAACAATGATACTCCATTAAAAAAAACAATTCACAGCGAAACAACCGCCAGACAGAACTCCCTAAACCAAAGCTCTCCATGGACGCTAAGCAATATTAGTGAGCGAATGCCGGCGACTTTCTTATTTGTTGGATTGAAAATCAGGGGGGCTCTCGAATAACTCGCAGTTCGTTTAGAACTGTCGTTACATGCACATTTTACTGGGATAGGAAGCAACGTTAGTGCTGCTATCGCAGACCAAATCGGATTATATCCGTGGTACGTCAAGTCAAACGATGACCCCTGTTGACATCCAACTGGTATATTTTCTTGAAACCGGTACGACTCCGATGCCGCACTAAAGGTTTATATGGGTGGGCAGACTGAACCGGTGCACTACCGCCAACACCGGTATGGATTTCGGTATATGTTTGGATACGTATGAACGAAATGAAGTAAAGACTAAAGGTCAGGAATTGGATATTTCTACAAGCTATAAACAGATATTAACCAAGTTTCGCAGTAAAGCATTGCCGGTGGACAGTTTGAACTGGCAAATTTCCGGGCAGATGCTGCGGCTGCGAAGCAGGCGCAGGAGATGACCGTAGCTAATAAGAAAAAAATATAATAAAAAATAAAAAGAAGGAGTTTATACCAAAATTCTCCTGTCCCAGCCTTCGCGGAGCCCTAGTTGTCAGATACCGGTACAAATCAATTTGGAGTGATCGGCCAGCTGACTTGAATTATTTATGGACTTCCATTTGATACTAGGACCAAATTTAATAGGGTACTAACCGGGTGGTCCACACTACCAATCAACTTGAAGTTTGTGGTCTAACAATCGACAACTCGGACATCACTATGGCTTGGATTCCAAGTTGGAAGGAGCGGGATCGATCGACCTCATTTCCAATTTTTCTCGTTGGGGGTAAGCGTCATGACTAGAAACCACAGCTATTGCGACGGTGGTGACAGCGGCACCACTGTGTACAAAGCGATCTCGTCTCGCGGTGTGGAAGATTTGCTGTAGCATCTTAGCGGCGACCAGAGGAAGCAGTTGATCGGATGGAGTCGAGGTGTAACAGATATGAATTGTGTGGTGGGGATACATGGGGTGCTGGCAGTGGTAAATTAGGGGGGGGTAAAATTCTGGAGGTTTACGTGTTATGCTCTTGGTATTGCTAGGAGGAGACGGAGGAGGAGGGGCTTAAGCCCTACTACTGGGATCAACTGTGCCACACAAGGTAACCATTACGAATGGAGTGCTGGTCGAGTTGTTGAGCGCAATTAAATTATTGTGCCTTTCACTTATTCTGCCATGATAATTCTGGCATAACTCTAATCCCTTATCGACCTTAATTATGCCCCGAGTTAGCTAATTCCCATGTTAATTCCGGGTCGCCCATTCGTGGCCGAATTAGGAGCGGCCGAGTTAAGGCGGAATAAGCTAATCCAGCCTGCGTTAGGCGGAAACAGAGCGATTGGCGGTTTCCTACCCGCCAATCCATGCCATTCTGCTCGTATCTTCGTCGATTGGCTCTTAACCCTTCTAGCCCCAGATCTTATTCTGTATCCTACAGAATAAGAATTAGACTTGATTAAAGTATACTTCAAAACCTGTCAAAGATTTGCTGTTGGAAGCCCTTTCGCATCTTGCGGTCAAGCGCTGGGTACATTGTGGACAGAACAGCTACGAAAGTGAACAAAACATGCTCAATGTATCCACCATATGCCGGAATGGCGAGCTTCTATTGGTCGTGGCGAGCGTAGAGCACGCTCAAAACCTGCTACATGGTAATACCTTGCAAGGCTGCTAAGGCAGCATACTTCGGCTCCAGCCACCCATCTTCGGCACGTCGCGATAAACGCGGAGGAAGAATCGCCCTGTTCCTAACTGACGTAGTGAGGAGGAACTGGGCGAATTCTTCCTTGTGCTTGACATTAGCGCATCATTAGATTTCTTTAGCCCACCTAACAAGCTTGTTACGATTGTCTCTCTAACAACACCAGGGCGCTTGCATGCTCAATAGCCCGTAATGACACGCACTACACACGGTTCCTCTTGTACGAAACAGGACAATATATGATATTCATGCCAACGTCTACTTATTCCTTTACATGCGCACGCTCTTCAATGTTCGCGCCAGCCGTGGGTCATCTTCGCCATTTTGGCAGCCTCCGCTTTGCTCTGTAGCCTCCGGCACTGCCGCTTCATTCCTGCCGCTTTCATCGGTAGCCTCCGTCGTAGCCTCTGTCCCTTCTTCTGTAATCTCCGGTGTAACCTCATCACGCGATGAGCTTCTTCTGTAGCATCAGTCGTAGCATCTACCGCTTCTTCTGTAGTCTCCGGTGTAGCCACACCATGAGGAGCGCTTCTTCTGTAGCCTCTTGAGTAGCCACTGCATCAGCTACAATATAGCGGTAGACCCGGCTGTAGCCGGCTTCGTAGGAACCGATGAGGTTGTGCGCTGACTCCGCAATCGATCTGCCAATCGGGCCACACGCGAGAGCTCATAGCGTCGTCTGGGTCGGATCACCAGGTCTGGTAATCAATATCGCAACGTAGAATCAATATACCACTAGTACAATGTTACAGAGCAAAGTACACGCTCTCGCTTACCTGTAGATCACAATGGCGCTCATCATGATCGTCTTCGGCCATGGCCCTTGGCCACTTGGGCGCGCTCGACGGGCCCCAACAAAGCTTGCATTGCGACGTCTTGAACAGCGCAGTTTCGGAATGAAGGAAAGTACGAGTGGCTGACACGCGGCGGTTTTAGGCTTCCACCCGAATTTTCAAACCTGTTGGTGGTTTATACTCGTCCGTCTATTACCGCGGAATAAACCCCGTTTATCTTCCCATCGCTAATGTAACAGGAAGATGTGCACAATACCGGCTATACAAACATCCATATGCGAAGTTCGAAAGAGAGGACAAGTTTGCTGGATATTATGTCCTGTGACAATGCTTATTCTGTAGGATACATAATACGGGGATAGAGGGGTTAAATGCTGATCGCGGATGTTAGGGGAAGCGCTCACAATATTAGGCAGAATTAGCACTAAATAAGCGTTGATCGCCCTTTTATAACTGTAATTCCGCCTAAATTAACAGCTCACCCGCCTAAATACGCGAAAGGCACAATAACCGATCTCGAATTTCACGTGACGAACAGTTCGGTTGCTGCTGTTGCAGCAGGAGGGTCCAGCAAAGCTAAACGTCAGTGTATATCCCCCGCACGTTTACCCTTTCATGACGATACGTACATGGTTGAAGGTAATTTACTGCTGTTGTCAGCCTTCCCGGCGTGGTGAGTAGCCGTGATGACGGTTTTGACACTGGCACTAGTGCAGGTATTAAATACCACAATTTTTGTGAAATCGAGATGATGCCCATACGATGGTTTTGATACTTTAGCTATTGCATCAAGGTCTCGTCCAGGGCTGGTAAAATCTGTTCCTTGGTTTAAACCAATAGAGCCTAATAATGTTTATTTATAGAGAAAGCGTTGTCACTGATTCAATGGTTATTATCGCTGTTTTCATGTAGTTGCCTAGGCAAGGGCTCATTGTGGAATAATCCACGAAACAAGGAGAAAGTTTTGATGCCGAGGAGCTCTGGAATGCTTGTCCATCCTCTCTCCTACGTCGATAAGCTTTGTACAGGCTTGGCGCAACATTGCCACTGTCGATTGTTAAATTATGGTGTTCTTTAGGGTACATAATATGCCCCACGTAGAAACTTATTTATTGTTGCTGCTGTAGATCGGAGCCTTGGCCAGAGCAATAGCAGCATTATTGTCCGCACCTAATTGCAATTGGGTTGTCACATCAACTTCCTGTAGAGCTTCCTCCAGCATGTTGACAATGCCTCGACCTTCCATCGTGGCCTCACAAGCGGCGACATACTCGGCCTCCGCTGTCGACTGGGCGATAATAGACTGTCGCCGAGCTGCCCAGGCTACGGCACCACCAGCAATTGTCATCATGTATCCTGTGATGCTCTTGCAAGTCTCAGGGTCGTTGCCCCAGTCAGCATCACAGTATCAGCTAACTACGATCTTGTCAGCAATTTCATCACTCGCAGAGTACTGGATGCCCAGGTTTCTGGTTTGCACGAGGTAACGCAGGATGCGTTTTACCGCTCCGCAATGCTTCATCGACGGGTTTCTCACAAAGCGACTCAGGTAGCCGACGGAGAAAGCAATATCCGGGCGAGTACTCGTAGCGAGGTACATCAGCGCTCCAATAGCGGCGCGATAGTCAAATGACAGAGTTTCATCACCCTCGTGTTCATCTTTCGGTACAAACTTCGCGTTCGTCTCCATCGGGGTAGCACAGCCGTGCGCTCCATCATAACCAAATCGCTCAGCCACTTCTTGACATGGTGGATCCACACGCCTTTTGCGTCCTGTTCCACTTGGACGCCCAGGAATTGGTGGGCTATTCCGCCGTCCTTAAAACCATACTTCTCGTCGAAAGCGGCAAACAGGGACGTTTTGAAGTCCACGGAGTTCGTTGCGAGTACAACATCGTCGACGTAAAGCGGGATGAGAGCGAGAATGCCATCTCTGTAGTAGACGTACAAACACTTTTTAGTCTCCGTGTTGTGAAAGTCCATCGATCGAATTTGTCCACTTCCTCGTACCACTCGGCGCCAGACTGATGCATTCCATATAAAGCCTGGTTCACGCGGTAGACCTTTCCTTTCGGGCAAGGAAAACCAGGATGCCCCGCACAAACTGCTTGATCTTCAACTTGTCGTTTAGATAAGCTGTATCAGTATCACCCTGGTACAAAACGAGACTCAGCTTTGCCGCCAGTGCGGCTACCACTCGGAAAGTCACCATTCGTGCAACCGGTGAGAATGTCATGTCGTAGTCGATGCCAAGTTCCTGGAAGTCACCACGCCCAACCAGACGGGATCTCCGAGTGCAAATAAATCCGTCCACATCCGTCTTAGGCCGAAATCTCCACATCGTAGAGAGCAGATGCGCCTGGCTCGGCGTCTCACTTTCATCAATCATCTCCAACATGCCTTTGCTGAGCATTGCATCTACTTCGTGGCGCATGCCTGCTAGCCATTCCTCTCTCTGGGGTGAGCGCTTGGCTTCACCGTAATTGTGCGGCGTTTTCACGTCCTAGATGTGCCGTCGTGTTCCACTTGGTGCTGAAGTGGGGCTCACTGCGCGCTTGCGCTTGCAGTACCTCGCGTACACTTGGTAATATTCGAGTCGTTTTGGAGCTCTTCGTTCTGCTTCACTCCGGAGCGTCATCCACTGTGGCTGTCCTTGGAGGTCTCGCTGACGCTTGGCCTCTTGCACGTCTTCCAGCTCAGCCTCGACCGCAGATCGCTGATTACCTGTGAGAGTCTCTGCCACCATACAAATGTCCATACCGTTTCCAGCGTCAACAACGACGAGTTCATGCCAGGTGGATTCATTTTCGGCCGGAGTTGGGCCGCCACCCTCCGCGTCTTGTTCCGACTGATCGACTTGGAGACTGCCAATCATGTAGGCATCTACGATGTCGAGTCTGTCCCAAGGAGGTTGCCGGGTCCAGTCATCAGCACCTGGGCCAAATTGATGATGACTTGGCTACTCTTCGGCTGGCTCACCCTCGTTCACGGACATCGACAGCTCTTGCAAGGAAGGACTTGATGGGTCGGGCTCGCTCTCAGACTTCTGTGCCGCATCAATCTCTTCTCCCCCTTCAACATCTTCAATCTTGGCCTCGGCGTCGGCTGTGAGTTCCGTTCGCGGCTACAACTAGTTCCCTTTCGACTTGAGCCAGCAAGAGAGGGTCAGCAGGGGCCTTTTCTTCTAGTTCATCGCTGAGATAGCTTCGCGTCGTGTTTTCACTGTGTGCAGCGTGTTCTTGCATCGTCGGACTACTTGGTCTACGCCTCGAGCAACTTGTCGCGCTCGGGTACGGCCTGACGAACCTGGGAAGGCTGTGTACATCGGCATGTCGCTCCAGTCTTCGATCCCTACTTTGCCTGTTACGCTCTGGGTCGGTCCGCTCCACGCAGTGAGGCCACGACCTGAAGAGGCGAACACCCGCACGACTTGACACGCACTTGGTAGATATTAGACTGAGATCCTACTCCTACGGCTACACATGCACGTTGGGCAGCGTCTCCAGAGCTCCCAACCACTCGTTGCACTTCAACTCCTGTCCCCTCCCAGGACCTTGTATCTCCTTCCTTCGGCTGCTTCCAGGGCAGTGTCCGCACCGTCGCTCCTGCGACGCCCCCTCCAGTGCGGCAACGGCTGCAACCGGCGCCGATTCATAGCACGCCCCCTCCTGCGCACCGCGCCGGAACCTCTCACTCCACGCCCGCCTTGACCTCGTTG
Organism: Phytophthora sojae; assembly: GCF_000149755.1. Taxonomy (NCBI): domain Eukaryota; phylum Oomycota; class Peronosporomycetes; order Peronosporales; family Peronosporaceae; genus Phytophthora; species Phytophthora sojae. Next base: position 1,300,211 of record NW_009258121.1, on the reverse strand, counting down.
ACGTCCTTGTCCTTGTCCTTGGCGTCCACGTCCGCGTCCATGCCCAAGCCTGGACACTCGCTGAAGCGATGGCCAGTCTGGTGGCAATTGAAGCAAGCCCCCTGCTTCCAATCCGCCGCTCGAGCCGCCCCTTGCGCTCCTTGTTGGTTTGCACCACTCGATCCTTGGCCGTCTGCACCAAGCAAACGGTCCTTCTTGTAACTCTCCATGCGGAGAATCTGGTCCATCTTCTTCAACCCGCTCTCCATCATGCCCTTGCGTCGGTCGAACCGCTCGTTCTTCGGCAATGACTGCACCAGCATCTGCGTGAAGATCATCCCTCGCACGCCCGCATTCAGCGCCTCCAACTGCGCCTTGGTCGTGACCAACTTGTCCACGTGCTGGCCGACGTCCTCACCCGCCTTGCACTTCGCCGCCTGCAAGCGGTTGAACAGAATGATCTCCTGGTTGGCCCGCGTGGCTGCATTCGTCTTGCCCTCGTAGATGTTCTCGAGATACTTCCACATCTCGGTGCCGGTCTTGTTCATCATCACCTGCTGCCCAATTCCATGGACAGCGACGCCTTGATGATCGACTTGATCTTCGCTTGAACTCCGTCAAACTCCGCCTGGTCCTTCGCGTCCGCGAGCGTCTTCTTGCCCGTCGCAAAGTCCAGCACGTCCCTGGCTTCGAACACGATCATCATCATGCCCTTGTAGTAGACCCACGACTGCCCGTGCCAGCCCTCCGGCCGCCCGTGCTTGATGATCTCCACCTTGTCCGACATGATCACGTCCCGTGCCTTGGCCCCTCCCCAACAGCACTCTGTCACCAGCCACCGGCTGGTCGGACAGTGAGTCGAGGTTGCACTCGGTCGCCAGCTACGAGCTGATCGGACCGCAGCTCGTTCTCCGCTTGGTCACCAACCGCCGGCTGATCGGACAGCGGCAATACGCGCTCGGTCACCAGCTCCCACTGATCGGACAGCACGCTACCCCACTCGGTCACCAGCTACGAGCTGATCGGACAGTGGTCGGAGTCGTCAATCACGCGCAGGCTCTCGCTTGACCATTTGCTGGTCTTGGGCTCAGAACCCTGTTCCGTTGACACTCTGCTTGGCGTCCAACGGTCCAGCACCTTGAGCAAGACGAAACTAAGGATAGCCAGTCGCTGGTTAACACGCAACTACTATTGTAATAACCGGCCAAAATGCCCACCCGTAGCAACCGCTTATTAGATCTCAATTGCCTAATTAGTCCGAGTATAAATCAGGGTATAAATCGATTGTAATCCATATGCATCGCCAGGCTGCACGATTGCCCAGTAAAAGGTGGGCATTCTGCTCCAAACGCGTCTATATCGACTGGTTTCAAATAAATCGATCGTACCCACTCACATATGCATCGCAAGACGCGATCGATTTACAAATCGATCGAGCTAAATCAGGGTGCTAATCAATCGATTTACGACCAATATAGGCAAAAGAAGCGGTTTTCACAATACTCCTATATTCGCTTAGCCTTCTCACTGTCGGTGCTCTCTCCGAGCTGTCCTGCTAATCTCAGACTGAGCTGCAAACTACACACGCAATATGAGTTGGCAGCAACTGCAAGTTCTGCCAGCTCCAGCTTCAACACCTGTCTACTGCTACGCAGCATCCCACATTACTTGTCACTCCTACTGCCGCAACTTCAATCCTTACAGCACTTTGCCGCGGCAATGCCGGCGAACGAAGCCAGATCACAACACTTACCTGACCGGCAGTCCAGGCTGCATCTCAATAACTTAAATACTTGTTGATTACTCGCATCAGCAGTCCCTTGCTTTACCGGTCCTCCGCCTACGGCGTTGGATTCCTTGGCATATTCCAGAAGGATCGTTGCGGAGGATGATAAAAACTATAACATGCTTTGCTTAAAGTATACTAAGGCAATAGTAGAGAGTGAGCAATGGTAGAGTGTCACGTCGACCAATGAATAGACAGTATTTCGCGTATAGCTTCCATGATTGGTTGATAATGTAATTATTCAAGGTGCAAGGGAGCAAACAGCTGGTATTTCAATACAAACTCCCTGATAAAATCTCTACTAAACTGGCACAACCTCGAATTCGAGATGGATGCGTTAAATGTGCTGAATATTGCATGGATTTAGTTAGCTGGTATCGTCTCTGATTGTTGAAATCTTGAGCTACAATTTCATACCTCACTCAGTACCTTGCGGTCAATATTACAAGCAGGGGCGATTGGCTAAAAGTTGCCATCGAAAATTCTACTAAAGTGGCAACTTGCCTTAATAAGACCTAACAACCTAGACACACGACGAGCTTTTAATGCTCTTACATATCCCCCTATCTTGATGAAGATTTCTAGCCTTACGAACTGCGACTTCCCCCGGGACGCTTGTCGCCCGGGTAAGCTAGTTTCGTGCATTACTACAATACTTCTAATTGTTAATATATGTAACTGCTATTAGGGGTACCGGTTCACGTAAACAATCCGTAGTTGTCACAGACATTCGGTTTGGCCACCCAAAATGCGTTAAGCTTATTCCAATTCTGCCTTCTTTTTGGTTGCTACAGTATCGTCCCTGGCGTTTCGTCCTTCAATTTCGACTGTGAACACGTGCAATCACTTGGAAATAGAGTATTGTATTGCAATTCGCAATCTACTGTACAAGATTGACAGCTTGAGGAATGTAAAGTACATCATGTTCAACGCAGCATATACCTACGTACACTCTTGTCAATCTTCGTCCAAGATCATGAGGAGCAATCGCCTATCGCATCTGTTATCATATTCAATACATGTACTGTACGCTTCACAACCTCTTCATAAACGACATCCCAAGGATACATATTACGAACCCGGATATACCGCCCCGATCTGCTGTCCCAACTTTCATTCCCGAATCCACCGACTCCGAACAAGCTAGGCGCTTTCAGTCGCTATGAAGTTGTTTCATGCCGTCGGGCTGGCGATTTCAATTGCTACAGTGTTTGCACTTACCAACACGACGACCACCGACCAACTCAATGACTGGTATCCGTGCGCCGAGTTCACCTTCTCGGATGACGGGGTTTCAAGCGGCCAGAAGGCGGAGTGCGCCATCTTCATGGCGCCGTTGTGCTACCCCGGTATTTGTGACTCCTTGGACTCAGAAGACCCAAAGATCGACGTCTTCGTCAAGCGAATGCCGGTAGTAGACAATGCTGAAAATGCAACCAATGTGTTTTTGACCGGAGGCGCAGGTCTAACAGTGGGATCGGAAAATAAAAATTGATATTGTAAAATTGTAATATTGTTGGGCATCAATATTGTATTGTAGCGATGTCATCAATATCCACTATTTATTGTCAATATTGTTCAGGAAGAAAAACTGCCCCTACCTTCTCTTACGATATTAAAAAGCACCATAAGCTAGTTTTCCTCTCCTTTTTCCGTGGCTGTTGCCATTGAATACTTCTGACAGCCTTAATAGGTCATCAGACCCCAATCCATCGTCAGTACTTAATCGAGTCTCAGTTTTTTTCACGTTTCGCGTCGAGGGGTCGATGGCGCTAAACAACCGAATTAAGTATACGTAGACTTGCTCTCTTATCGAGCTATGGTTTTCTCCATGAGAGTAGCCTTGAGGTCCGCAGGGCTGCACTTCTGTTTTCTTTAGAGCCACGTAATGCCACCAACGTGTATACGTAATAAATTTGAGCAGATACTGCGACTACGTGCGAAAAACTTCGTTTGCGCAGGAGGGGGGACACTTAGACCTCAGAGCTGCAGCGTTACTGCGGCACCTACGTCGGTGATAATAACTTGGCTTGTACAGACGTCATGAAAGAGCGAGAGGTACCCCAACCGAGTCTCCAACATTGCTCGTCGATGCTTCTGTCTGGTCACTTTCGCTTTAGACACTAGGAAGACCGTCAATCATGTTCGGACACGTACAGTTAGGGGTAAAGACTCGCTAACCATTGGGGATAAGTGCCGTGACGATTCATGCTAACATTACTCAACGTCTCTAGTACAGTACAATATATCGCCATACTAAAGGTAAGTATGGCAATATATTGGGGCAAATACTGATATTGGTACAATATTGATTGTGATGACTGCCTCGCCGACAATCAATATCCAATATATATTGTCCGATCCCTGCGCCTCTGGCGCTTCCGTACTGAATCCGTATTATTATTATTTCTATGCAGAGGACTACCTAGTAACAGACCTGCACACAAAACTCAACGTATATCTAGTATGCCAAGAACTCGCCAAGAGGTTATCATTTCAGACTAGCATCATACGCTCCGTCGTAGGCATCGTCCGTAGCGAGGTAAAAATGCTGAAGGTTTATCGGCGTGGTCAAATTGAGTGACAGCATTTCTTGCAGACACGACTTGTCCAGGAGCTCCAAATCTCCGCCGCCGCTGACGTACGACACAAGAATTCTCATTCCACACGTCTCACTGTTATAATCGTTGTCGACGAGAAGAGAGTCTTTGAAAGACTCTTGCGTGGAGTAGTTGAATTTCACCAACTCCGTGTTAGCACCGTCGAGTACGTCGACGAGGATCTCAGCATACTTGTTCGGCATCTTCGGGTCCAATTTGCTGCTCAGTAGGAGCAATCTAGGTTGGCTGGGAAATCGTGGTGCTCTGGTTCCAATGTATCCGTCACGCTCGTACATGGTCACATTCGCCTTGTATGTTGGCGCAGAAATATCTAATACACTACTGCTAATATCCCAGGGAGTATTGAACGAGTAAGTTATCGTTCTTGGTTCACTTCGACTTGGTCACTTAGTTGTTAAGTAAGTTCGAAATCGCTCTGAAGTACTCTTCTGTACCATGTCCGGGGAAGACAGCACAAACCCTGCAGTAAGTTGTTGATGATACACCGACTCGTTCGTTCTTTAGTCTGGAGTTGTGCGCTGTAGCCAAACTCCACCTTAACGGCACGTGGAAGGTACAGTTGAAGTGCCGCAATTCCAGCCAACCCATTGGTCCGCTTTTCATCCAATCGTCAAACCACATCAGCGTACTTAGCCGAAGTCCATCGACTAATCGTCACCTCGCCGCGTTGGAATCCATACTGACTAAAGTCCTCAGGCTCCCCAACAGACAGACAGACTCATGTGGCGTCGTGGTCTCCTCGCCGGCGCCGCCTCCGCGCGCCTCCTCTCGCGCCGCTCGCCGTCGCTGCAGGTCGCTCGAGCCATCGCCAGCTCTGCGCCGCTGCAGTACGGCCGCGCGCGCGCTATCGAGCTCAAGTACCACGACGGCACGTGCACGCTGGCCGTGCCGCTGCCGCTCAACGGCTTCGACGAGGAGAGGGTCTTCAGCATCCCGCCAGGTAAAAGAAAGCTTTATTAAATTATCTTATTATTATTCTAATATTACATTATATTATTTATTATGATTTATTAAATTGCTTAGAGACGACGGTGGCCGACATCATTGCGCAGATTGAAGCGGAAGACAAGTCGGTGCAGAGTGTAGCCATCCGCTCGGCCAGGGGGGAGGAGTTCCAGCCCGAGGACACGCTGCAGAAGGTGCTGACGGACGACTTCGAGCTGCTGCTGAACGACCAGGTGCTGCCCGTGCGCGCGCCGGTGTTCACGGGCAGCGCGTACCAGAGTCTGGCGGACGACGGGGACCTGGACGTGCGCTCCGTGGCGCAGAAGGCGGCCATCATCATGCTGCGCAGCGACCTGGAGCGGCTCGGCAAGTGGAAGATCAGCCACCCGGAGTTTCTGCACATGTGCCAGGAGAGGGGCATCCCCAAGAAGCAGGCGCCCGAGGTGCTGCAGGCCTTCCACCAGTCGGGCGTCGTCTTCTACTTCGGCAAGTCGGACGACGAGGACTTGATCCACTCGGTCTTCCTGCAACCGCGCAGCATCCTGGACTCGTACCTGGAGTCCATCGGACTCTCGCCGCTGTCCTCGCAGCTCTTCCAGCAGCAGCGCGAAGCTCTACTCGCCAAGATTCAGGCGCTCGCGCCCGAGCACGTGGCGCTGGTGAACCTGCGACGGGAGTTGGAGGCCACTGCGACTCGACAGGCGAACGTCATTGCGTACGGACTGTCCACGTCGTTGGTGGGGGCCTTCGGTCTCTACTTCTGGCTGTCGTTTATCCACTTTTCGTGGGATATCATGGAGCCAGTGACGTACTTCACGGGCTTCGGAGTCTCCATCATCGGCTACGCGTGGTGGAGCATCACCAACCAGGAGTACGAGTACGAGAACATCTACCACTATGTTTACACGCGGCGCTTGCGTCGACAGATGGCCAAGGCGAAGTTCAATCAGGGGCGGTACGCTGCGCTCACGGAGGAGCTGCGTCTTGCGCGCCAGCAGCTGGCTCAGACGGAGCTGGTGCTCAGCAAGTCCACGCCGCTGCAGGCCAACTACTTGCATCTGCTCGACACCAAGCGCAAACTCAAGCCGCCAGTTCTTGCAGCCCCACGCGCGCCCATCAAGGCCCAGGATCTGCCAGTGTCTTAGACGATGTGCTCCAGCTGACCGAGTACACGGGTACAAAAGTAACTTTGTTGTTTAAGCAGCGTCTGCCGTTGCACGAATGGAATGCAAAATGGTGGACGCATGCATTGAAATACAAGCAAAAGGGGGACGCTGAGCCCTCGTGCAAGTAGCTTATTGGGTTCAAGAGCCCTTAGATGGAAGTGGAGGCGTGTGCTATATTTCTACATTGATAAAACCGGGTTTATTGAGATGCAAGACATCCGTCTTAGAATTAGAAATTCTGTTGAGATCCTCTTTCCTCCAGGGTTTCCCTGTGTGATAAGGAGTGCTGGTATAAACGAACACGATTTTGATTGAAACCCTATCGCGAATTAATGAAAGCAAACCGCATGTAAAAGTCAAGACGTAGCAATGCAAGCAGAGCAAAATGTGAAATCAGGGCAGAGTAGCCACCCAGAACACTTCAAAAGCAATGTTGAAAGACGCCACGGCCGCTACAGCACCTTGGTGTCAACAAAGACTGGTTAATGAACGTCGGTTTAAGGCCGCCCACCACTCGTGCTTGGTCTACTTGTTGCTGCGCCGTTTGTAGTCCCAGCACCAGTGCCGGTAGTCGTTCCGGTACGCGTCGCCGTGCTGGTGCTAGTCCCCGTCGTCGTGGTCGAGCTCGTTCCACTCGTCGTGCCGGTGCCGGTGGCCGTTGTCGTCCCGGTACTCGTGAAGGTTGTTATGCCGCTGGAGCTTGCGGATCTTGCCGCGCTTGGGGTAGAGCCTCTGGTCGCACCGATCGCGGGACCTCGTGATGTGCCTGTAGTTGCTCAAGTTGCGGGTCATTGACTTGAACTCTGTGTGCGCTGATGCATTAGTTTGAGGTAAAGCAGAGGAAAGCAGCGACGACTATCACCGTCGCGATATTCATTGTTGACGGTGGAGCGGTGGCGCTTTCTGCTACTCGGAACTTGGCAGAGCCCTACCCACTTCTACCCCGACGACGAGAGGGTCACTCGGATCTCGCCCCAAGTTTGTAAATTGGAGAATGAGAGCGAACGTCCGTCCCTTCATGCGAATAGCCTTTTGCTGCTGGCTTGAGAGCACAGTACACGGGGATGGTTGCAGTTCGGGGTCCTTATCTGCGCTCCTTGTCTGGAGTCGGATCGGTTACCAAGTCGTTGCGTTGCTGACTGTTAGTGGCCCTCGTGAAACCGCTCGTACCCTTTCGCGCCCCTTAGCGACACAAATATATTTTGCTACACATGGCGTGTATGGCTAATATGTGCTGCTACTTTAGACGATTGCAGCAAGCGAGATGCTCTGCGCTGCCTGCGCAATTATCTTAGCCAACCTTAGACTCCGTTCATGTGACCCCTTCCTCATTAGTTGTGTGTCCAGCCCGCTGTCGATTTGACGGAGTCCAGCTTGAGCTAAAGCGTCTTGGACAAAAGCGAGATTCTTCACGTCAAGGACTGGAGATCGTTGGAGGTGATTTGGCTTTATCCCTAAAAGCTAGACCTTTCTATCGCCTACTGTACCGGCATCCTCCGTTCTTTACTGAGTCAGTAATACTGACAGTCACTTGTGTCGAGCATTCGTAAGACAGTTTGACGACAAATCAAATCTAGTGATTTGATTGGCGAATAGTACGACCTGCCAATTCTGTTGGCACTGCCAGGCGCAGAGTGCTCGCAGGCTCTGCTAGGAAGGCCCGCGTTCCTCTTCGCTACTCTTTTTGATGCATTTCGTTGCACTTCGTATTCTGACTAATATCGGGCGCAGCATAGTAGTGGTAGTAATGATTGGCGGTTCGATAGAACTGTGCGGAGGAGCGCTGCGACACCAACAAACTCCCTCTACATTTTTAAAACACCACGGCGAGCTTAGATCGTTTAGATTTCCTAGTACTACAGTAGCAGGCCGAGCAAACTGGTAAGCGCCTTCAGCCAGGCTGATCAATTACTTTAGCTTTGGCATTTTCATGTATTCCCGAGAAGTTTCGCCGCTCATTTGACTCTTAGAGGCCCTCACGCCGTTTTGTAGTTATTTGTTTGCGACACCACCAACAGCTTACCTACACGTGGCCGCGGGTGAGGTCGGTGGTGTCCACTACCGACGTAGGTGGAGCTGCAGCAGTGTGCGCCTCCGGGAGTAAGGCAGCCAAGCAAACCGCAACAAATATAAATACAAATACCAAGACTGGTTGACGCTGCCTTGTTGCTACTACAAAACAGTTCATTTCATGACTTTGGTAAGATCCCATAATGTATTGATTGTCTACTCCCTCGCGTCCTCCGACAACGCCTCGGTGCGGAGCATGTGTGCGCGCTCGTCGTGCACTGCTTCGCTCGGAGGCGTCCTCAGAGGACACGACAGGGTTCGTGGGCCGCACTACCGGAGGAAGAGGGGCTCTATTTGGTTATGCATTAACTAGAATTCACTATAAAGCCCTGAACGTTATGTTTGTCAAGCTGGGCTAATGGTTCGGGTGCATTTATTTCTTAACCATTCTCAAACAAGCGTGTACATTGTAGTTGGCAGTAGGGCCGCACTACCGACTACATGTTCGTGCTTGTGAGCGCCTTATTTCGTCGGCTCGACTGTAGGTGGCACGAGCAATTCAAAAACAGCAAAGCGGTTGTCCTCGGGTTCCTACATGCTCAACGGAGGAGCGCACGCAACGACACTACTCTCTGAAAGTTTTGGCCAATCGCATGGTGCAAATTGTTGTCCGACAAACTGTCTTACGTTTTGACGGACAAAATACAATGTAGCCACTGGTATACTAAAACCAAGATGTAGCCAAAATGCGTTGGTTGCAAGACGCTTTGTCTTACTAAGTATCGTCTTACGAAAGAGCATGAATCATGTTTGGCTACAAAAAGTGGGTAAAAAAGTGATGCCTGCCGCGCATTGTGAAACACACAAAAAGCTCATTGTTTCATCGCGATGGTATCATGCTCGACAGCCACAGCTCAAACTCTATGATCTATCAGACTCAGGCTAGAAAGCTGAGCGATAATTTCACTAGCTACAACGTCTACTTTCTTCACTAAAGGCTGTGACATACATGTAGTCATCGCCTGCTTCCAGGGCCTGTAAGTGCAACATCAAAGCCGAATGGTGGTACGCCCTCCCCACGCAGTTCATTCATCCATACCACGAGCTCCTGCTCAGCTTCAGCGGGGAGGGCCATACCTGTGCCGCTCGTCCGAGCATTCTTTTTGAGAGCTGTCTGTCCATGAGCTTTCGCCGCGGTTCGTGGACAAAATCATCTAGACCGCTGTAGAAGGCGTTAAAAGCCGCGGTGATGTCACCGCACTGTGCCCAAGCATCGAGCACCTCGAGCTTTCTGCTGCCGTAATTGCGGTGCGCCTGCGAGCAGGTATCATCTTGTGGATTGGGAAATGACCCATTTTTGTGTTGTCAGTTAAAAGAGGAGGATGACAATAAGGTATTTTGATTGGCTATAATTGATTGTCAGTAATAAGCGAACGTCAGTAAAGAACGGAGGATGCCGGTATTCGTGTGTGCGTATTGATGTTCCTTGCTCATTACTTCGAAGACGACTCTGTACAGGGATATAATCATCAGATTGTTAGTTCACAACGTTATCAGTCATCATTTTACAACGTCACAACGCTTTCACGGCAACGCTAGGGCCTTATTGCGACGTTATTAGCAAAAGGCCGTGCTCTGCCCGGAACAGCTCTGGATTTCATGTTGCTCTTGGGCATGTAAGTTAATGGCACCTGTACTGCCGCCGCGTAGTGTTTTCACGTAAGATCATACCAGTCACAGAAAGAAGTACAGCTAGAGCGCAATAGACGGTATTGAAGCGTAACTATATTTCTTCTGAGTTTTGGTCACCTTGTTCAAGCAGAACACTTCGCACTTGTAGGCGGCGGAAGCCCAAGTAGGCGATGGCTTTAATATTTTCCGACCCGTTCACAATCAGAGTTCGGTAGTAGTCAGAATTTAGGCTAGTAGTGATACAGTTACTACTATTGAAACTATTGAAGCCAGATTCATAAGCACTACTATCTATATTAGTAGGTAAGAAGCAACATTAGTAGTTACCAGTACAAATATTACTACAATTGCGCTACTATAGTACTACTGCCCCACAATATCGTTTCCTCGTTTGTTTCCTTGATTGCAGGGCAGTATCAGTTGTACTTGGGCTCTAGTCCTTGTTGGGGATGGTTTCATCAGTTGAAACTCACGTTCTAGCAGCGCTGTTGAGCAAACACGGCCTGGTGAACTGACCAGTAACAACGAGGATGAGTCCGTTTGCTTCATTGCGAGTGGCACACAGACACCATAGTAAGATTTAGCAGTTATGAGCATAATAGTAATTCAAACACGCGCCGTCACCAATCAGCCGTATCACCTGATACTTGCACTTGGCTCCCTGAATCATAGAACATGCCTTCGTCTTCACACACAACAGAAAATATGTATGCATACATTACCCTTGTAGATGGATGAACTCTCACACGATCAGGAGCTTGAGGGTAAGTGGGCTCTGCTCCTTTGGCGAACGATACGACGGGTAGCTGGGAGTCGTTGTCCGTGTAGAAAACCTTGTCGAGGCGCGACCGGCTGGCGAACCTGCCTCTAGAATCCCCTGGCGAAAAAACAAGAGTGCGCTCAGATTGGCTGTCATTGAGGGAATATGGCTGATATTAATACATGCAGCCGGCTTGTGCACCATTCAAGCACTTCATTCTCGACTCTCAAAAACATGATACTCTGTGGCATTGTTCTTACTTGACTTGACTAAACACTTGGGGTGCAGAACCACCTGTTGAAGATCCTTGGTGTGTTGAAGTTCGGAAAAATAGTAGTGATAATAGTAGTGATATTATTACTACGAATGACGTTTTTTTGCTACTACGGACTGGTCTCCAGTATTATCACTACTAAGTCGCCCAGATCCTAGGGATATAGCAGGGATATAGTAGTAGTAGTAGTAGTAATATCACTACTTTCCGATAGTATTCAGCAGACAACTAGTTCAACGCGAGAAAGCGGGCCATAGCGCTGCATTTGATTAGATTTCTAACACGCGAATGGAAGGTAGAACTCCTGGTTAGTGTAGTAACTAGTAGACATCACTTTACTGTCTGTGGTTCGCCTTGCCGAATCAAAATGAGAAAGTGAGGTATCAACTTACCTACTGGGTATCATGTTCGGAAACTCCTTTCATTCATTAAGAAGACGACGGCATCCAAGATGGAATCACCTTGCCATTCAAGCCCCCGGGCTCTTTCATGGGCACCACGCTGCCTTGGCACCGCAGCAGCTCGATGATCTGATGTGTCCTCTCCAGACGGCCAGAGCCAGCGCCGAGTGGCCTTGCTGCAAAAGAGACATCAAGCGCCACGCACGTTCGTGAGCAGGCCTCCCGAAAAATCAATTAGTAGAAATTTAATTGATTTTTTTCACGCAATTATTTATTGGAGAAGTCTGAGCAGATGCATCAATTAATACTGCACCAATATTATATTAATGATTAATTGATGTGGTAGTAGAAAACCATAAAACTCATATTACTATTTTCTCCGGTTTCTCCACACTAACCATTCCGGCCTACGGACCACAATGGTCAAGTGCTTGGCCCCACTACAGTACTTTTGCCACTTCCGCTCACTTTTCAGTTTACTTCAGACAGAACACCACCCTTTGCCCGCCAAGCTTGCTGCAATGCTCAACCTCGGGCCCTCCAACCCTCGAGCTCGCCCCAAGTTCAGCAACAAACAAGTTGCACTGTTCTTCTCGCCGTGCCTGGACGGCAATGGCGAGCCCACCGAGTACTTCGCATGCAAGGTCTGCCAGTGTGTGCTCAAGCAGGCTGTCGGACGGGGCTACAGCAACCTCACCCAGCATGCTCCTCTGGCTTTGAGGCGGACATACTCTCGGCTGGGTCTGGTGCGACGGGTTCGATCCTGCCCTGGATCAGCCACAAGGCCAAGAACCGGTTCGGCTGGCTCGAGTGGGTGATCATGGGCACCTTGCCCTTCGACTTTTGCGAGCAGGCGCTAACCCGGCGGTAAGTACTTTCATTACTATTCTGAGCGTGGATCGTTTAATATACTCTCGACTGTTTTACTACTGATGGATATTAATTTGTCGCAACAGATACGCGAACCTAGGTCAGGTCTGCATCGAAACATTCTGTGGCGACATGGAGGCAGTCAACAGGGCCGTCGAGGTGAAGGTTGGCTGTGAGATGCCTGACAAGATTGGCGTCTTGTTCGACGACTGGAAGCATGCTTCCGAGCATTTCATGGCTGTCTACGCTTGCTATGAGCTCAACGGTGTTCTTCACACCCCGCTGCTTTGCCTCACCCCAGTTGTGCAGCCTCCAAGCAAAGACGCGCCGGCTATTGAGGTTAACCACGAAGCGGAGATGCACCTGGCAGCGCTCTCCACCATTCTGCAGAGGTTTGGTAAGAGTATTAACCAGGTGTGCTTTCTGATCAGTGATAACTGTGCTGTGAATAAGCGTCTGGCTCGCATCATGAGTGTGCCGCTCGTTCGCTGCGCGAGTCACCGACTAAACCTGGCAGTCCGTCTGTACACGTCCCCACTGGAGAACGCGCTGGCTGGCATCCAGAAGCTCATAGTCAAGCTGAGAACTCTGAATCAAGCGGCGAAACTACGGTATGGTTACTACTGTTTGAATACTATTTACAATTGCATTATTATTATTATTATTTCAGATTACTAACCCTTTTCAAACTGATATATTAGTTTCAAGACGACACTTTGCCCTGTGCTGCGCAACGACACTCGCTGGAGCTCCACCTTTGCGATGCTCGACCGTTACGGGCGGCTTTTGGAGTTCATTGACCGCGAGGACGATGCTGTAGCGGAGCTGCTCCCGTCTCCCAGCGTGCTCAAAAAGCTCAAGGGCCTCCTGGAAGACCTCAAGCATTTCGAATCAGTGTTCAAGCGTTTACAGTCCGATTCGGTATCGCTGTGGGAAGTGTGGGTCATGTTCGACGCGCTAATCACCGAGAAAAGCAATTTCTTGGTACGCGTTTATTGCTTCTGCTATTGCTGCTACTTATTATTTCTAGCTTGTTTTCTTATATTTTTTAGGACCACGGGCGGATATTGTGGCGTCTCCCGACTTTGAGTCTGCGTGCGTCACGATTCAGCAGGAGAACCAGCACGCGCTGTCCAGACAGGAGAAAATGGCGGTGCGGCCGTTCGTGGTCAACGCCAGCAGCTGCGCGAACGAGGGCGAGCCCGAGGAACAAGGCACCGAAGGTTTCGCTGAACGAGTGCTGAAGCGGGCTCGGGTGACGTCGGATGACAAGCTCTACGATCTTATCAACGTCATCCCTCCCACCTCCAACCTGGCCGAGCGTCTCTTCAGCATGGCGAGATCGGCTTTTAGCCTGGAGCGCCACTCACTTTCGGCGTAGTCGATGGAGATGATCCTCTTCTTAAAGGTAAACAGGTCTTACTGGGATGCCCAGTTAGTGCATGAAAGCATTTAGGTGTTTTAATCTAGCAGCAATTTAATGCAATATTGCTTCGAGGGTCTCAGCATTTTCCATTATGTATGGTTCCTTGTTTGAGTTCTAACGGAAATTTCCGAATAATACCCCGGGCACTATTAATTAGTACCCTCCCATTTTCAAAACAAATATGCTAAATTATGGATATTACACAGTATAAACATGATTTCGACAATAAATTCATAAATATATACTTGATCTTTGTATGGAAGTAACATTGTAACCCTGGGATACACATTGGGTTACGTTTTAGAGGGTACTATACGGGTAAGGGGTATTAATTCGGGAATTTATTGTGTTTTGCAATGATTTTGGCAATATGAGGCGAGATTTGCTGTATTTATAGCGACCACCTGCTAGATTTACGATAAATCGAGGTGCATAAATGGGTGGATGCCTAGAATTACGCTAAAAGCGCCACAATTGCACTTTTGAAAGTGCAATTGTGGCTGTGCAGCTTCAATTCTGTCAGTTTTTATCCACAAGCACCTACACACACGGCAATTATGCATAAGAGGGTGGATGGGCTGGGGATCATGGACGGTGGTGTACTGGGCCAATGCATGGCTGCTTACAGGCCCTCCCAAGTCGATATATATATGAGGAGGTGGATTTATGCATAATTTTAGCAGGTCGTGTATCTTCTTTCACACGTATTTAAGAGCAGGCTTTGCCATATTTAGCGTCTAAAATGGTCGGCACAATAACTGCAAAGCACAATACGTTACATGCATTATTTATCTGGTGCCTTCGGTGGCTACTCCCTATTAATGCCATTTTCGGGAGGCCTGTTCGTGAGCGCGAGCACGTAGGCCCCGTACAGCAGCATTAGGCGAGCTGTGTATTGCCCATGAACCAGACGCAATGCAGCATCGAGAAGGCGCCGTTCTCGGTCAGTGCCCCCACGCTCGCTTTGCCAATCCCGAGCGTAAGGTAGCGCCGCGTCTTCTCTACGCTGTCCTCGACGCTCACTTGGTTGCCACACGGCAACGAAGATCCCATCACCTCTGCATGTTGTCTGAGCGAAAAAATCCGACGGATGTCGTTTGAGGGAGCAGATAAATCGTTTGTCATAGATATATATACATGATTACAGGGTATACAAAATAGTAGGTAGTTTGACTTAATCTCAACCGGATGGGTCAACATAACAGCATAATTTGATTAGATAGCATACTATTTAGTATAACAGGTGACATCAGGTGTAAAATTAAGATCTTTCAAAACCATATTTAGCAGGTATTTGATGTGAGAATAATGACACCTCAGTGGCCTTCGCCCATGGACTCTGGATAAAATCCAGAGAATATGGGTACATGGTAGGACATGGTCGGACTTGTAATTTATCGGATAAATTCCTCGTGTGTTGCACATAGGTAATTTATTTCTGAGGTATTATCTGTGTTGAATGAGTACATAGTAGGCTCACGAGGTGCGCTCACTGAGGACTTCAGATGTGAGGGTGGGAGAGTTCTGAAGTGGCACACACCACGAGTACACTTTTGTGAGCGCAAAGTATGCTAACAGAGACTCAGATGTGAATACTCTGGTGCTCGGATTCATTTATCTCTGCATGGGTACGTTTTATCGCGGATGCCAATGGTTTTCTGGGCTGTACTTCTTCGACAACGAGACATAGTTCTTCTTGTAAGAGTAGATAACTGATCAAGCTCACGTAAAAGCGTTTCAAAAGTGACAATTATATTTTTTTTCGTAACCATTAACGTTGCTCTTTTGATAACGTTGCTCTTTGCAGCTCCAACCGACTCGCCTCGCTACTTCGGCTTCAGCTCGACTACTGCTACAACGTCCGGGTTAGGGTTATCGCTTTTCGCTTGAACTGGTTCTCTACGTGCACTCTGACTTAGCGAGATTAACGCTTTTCGCTAGCCGTAAAAGTCTTGCATAGTCGACATTAACGCTTTTCGCTAGTCGATTGTTGCTAAACTAGCCTTACGCTTTTCGCTAACGGTTAGTTATTCGGAGGATTGTACTAGTTTAACGCTTTTAGCTTCACTAGACACCTTCACGCCCGTAAGCCTAGTATATTGCGGAAACCTTTGTTTCACTTGGCCTTGAATGACCAAGGTGAACAACCAAAAAGGTAAACCAAACCCAAAACCAAGTCAACAAGCAGTAGATCGACTTCGTTTAAAGGGGTTACTTGCAGTAAACCGCCTTGCAAGCTTGACTCACCACCTGCAGGCTCAGGAGGGGAGTTTTCGCTCAGAGTCCGAGCGTATACTTTATCAAGAAGCTTGCCACATCCTAAGTTTACAAGTAGTGCGTATCCATAACACGCTCACTACTGTGTTCGACCGTGAACTTAAGGAGAGCTCGCGTCAAAGAGCGCTTGAAGAAGCTCAAGAGGAAGAGCTACTTATTCAGGATTTCAGCCAGAAAACAGCCATTTCCAAGTCCAAGCGTCAACGCTTGAATTAGCTCTAAGTAGTGTTGTTTAAGTGTTAATTTGTGAAGTTTTTGGGCTTTTTCGCATTGTTTTAGTGCAATTACAATTGGCTCAGCCAATCAGTAGTTACCCTAAACCCCAGAACCCGTTTAATTCCGAATTGGAGAATCCGCGTAATTTTCAGCTGTTTCCTGATTTTTTCGCGTAATTTTCAAGTATCTGGTAAGCTTTGGCGTAAGCTTCGGGTATTTTCCAGTCTATGCCTAAGCGTACTGCTCGTGAGTGGGAAGAAGATCACCAACATCGTCGCATTCTCACCATCGAACAAGCCGTTCAACGCGCTTTCACCATCCGTGCCGCTACCCGTTTGCAGTACGAGGTTAATTGCTTGACGGATCACCTCCGTGAAGTGTTCTTTCCGTTTTTCGAGACTCACCTCGACCGTGTCATCGAGACTGAGTTTGGACTGTTTCTCTACGAGACCGTCGACAACCTGAACATCTGTGTCAACCGTATCGACAACGAAGTTCGTGCCTTCGTTGATCGCATCATCAGCATCAAGCGCGCGCGTTTCGCGTAGTTGTTGACAGTGTCATCGTAGCTCTAGTTCTAGTAGCTAGTAGCTTGCATTCGTAGCGTAACTTTAATCAGCTTTTCGCTCAAGTTACACTATCATGACTTCGTTGAATCCTGGTGGATGGTCTGCTGACCGTCTGACCCAGTCTGTGGTCGAAATCGTGCAGAAGCAACAAGCACTAATCGACGTTTTGACTTCGCAACGCAAGGAAGTCAAAGTTGAGGGCATAAGCCTACCTCGCTTCTATGGCAACATGGGCGACTCGGTTGAGTTGTATTTCGACCAAGTTGTTCATTACTTTGAGGCGAAGAACATTGATTGGCAAGATGAGAATCAGAGTAAGCGCATCATTGCCATGATGACGCCAATTTCAGGGGAAATGCTGCTGCATGGTACATGCTTTGCAGGGATTCCATCAGTGACGTCCAAGACTTGATCCAGAAGCTCACGAAGGAATTCGTTCTTCCCCATGCCACGCTTTCACTGTTTAAAAAAGTTGATACGCCATCCTGTTTGATTGTATCGTTGTATTGAGCCGATCAACATTGTTATGAGAAATGGTAAGCCGAGCTGGTTATGCCGGAGTACAAATCCCTATACTGAAGTTACTATAGTTGGAGATTGTACTTTGAACTCGTTTTGACAAGAACAGGATCAAGTAGTAGATCATTCTACACCACCAGTTCGGTGGATCTCTGCGGGTCGCATTGTAGCCTCACACAAGACAAGCTTAAATCATCCAAGTCTTCGTAGATAAATGCCTAAGCTACTGCAGCTAGCTTTTAGCCTTTTTTCCGGAGAAGACGTACCACCAGGTGCAGCTCTTTTTGAGTCTCCGCTGAATGAACTCGTTCGCCACCGTATAGGTCGTCACCGCATTGCCGGGGGGAAGAGTTGGGTTTGGATTAAAAAAACTATGTTGAACGAAAAAAAAATCGAGCTATACTTCCCATCTTGGATCGCACAACCTAGAACTTTAAGTAGTTTTTTGCAAGGCTTTAGTGGAATATTTTATCTATCCATCCGGATTAATTCCAACGAGTGTGGGGATTCACACAATATCAGCCCGCCGACAGTTTATGGCACGGCAAACTCAGCTGACTACACGATTTTCTCTCTCTCTCTCTCTCTCTCTCTCTCTCTCAGAAACTATGCATGCACAAGAAAATCTGTGTCTGAAAGAGGAGAGTATAAGTTATGACGCATAACAGATCGAATCGATAACTTTACCGCTAATGGAATCAGTAAGTACTATGTTGAGTACTTTGAAGCTGCATGTACAGTAGTAAGTATAATATGATGCAGTGATGTTGCACCAGTTGTGTCCAAGGTTAGCATCATTAGCACCGATGCCTCATATTGATCGAAAGAATACAATGCTTGCTAAGACACAATACGTTGTTCGTCGTAGTAGTCTGATGTTTATGATGGAGCCCCACTTCCTCTGATGGCATCTGACATCAATCTACAGTAGAAGGAAAAAAAGCTCCGAGGCGAATAGGCATCCATCAAAACCTGTAAGTGTCATTCAGGCCGATTCGATCGAGTGCTGTATCATGTTGTGTGAATGTTGTTTGATGTCATCCGCACGGGGGAGAAGTGACGAATGTAGCGTGAATGTCGTTCGATATCATCCAAAAACCTTCCCCAATCGACAGTTCTTCGAACTGCGATTTATACATTTTCTCGCAAATGCGAAGAAAGGGCGGAATTAAATCTTGGCGACCAATCACAGAGTTGCAATATATGTAGATCTAGGATTCAAAACGGTGTGGGAATTGCTCCATTGATTTTTTTATTTCACACCTACTTATTCGATATACTGTAAAAACTTAATTATGCCCCGTGGGGTATTGCAGCAGTACCCCCCTGCCAACCTAGGACATTATTACAAGGGGGGAACTATTAAAGGGAGTGGGGAGCCAAAAACAACTAGCGTTAAAAACCTATTTACAGAATAAATTTGACAGTAATCACTGCCATTGGTAAGTCGACATACAAACCTTAAGATTATGATGTGAAATATTTGGAATTTATGAGGAAAAACTCAGAATCAACTCAATTTTCAAATAAAAGGTTGGGGTGGGGCTCTATTTGAGGGTGCGGCACTATCGCAAGTCCCCAGCCAAAGACGTCAAATTTCATGGGGTGGGGCACTGGACGCCTACCAAAAGTGTTCTAATTACCCGCCATATCTGCAGCAGATATGGCGGTTCTTATTTCCGAGTACGTCGGCTTATCCTAAATTTGCTCCACCACAAAAGACATTTAAGGGCATCTCCGATCGTTCTATTTAGTCCCCTTCGGCCACTGATACGATTCAATGGCATTTGTATCCGGGCACTTAGTCTAGGACACTAAAACATGCGCAATCCTTCCAGATTTCGCCCCCGCTTGAAGTTCGCCATTTCACGTCGGGTGGGGAGCTACGCAAGAGCGGACGAGATGAGCGAGGAAGAGGACACGATGCTGCTGCTGTGCGAGGTGTACCTGCAGCACAACGCGAAGCTGCACGAGGCCCGCCGTGACGTGCACGACGCGTTGGTGGAGGAGGCGTGGCGCTTTGCGGTGCGCACGCGCCACTACCTGACCTCGCAGTGCCTCGACACGCCCTGCGAGGCCGCGTGGATGGCCTTGTACACCAGCGGCCACGACCGCAACGTCCTAAACGCAACTAGCCTAACAAGGTAAGGTATGAATGACGCGCGCATTGTTTTCTCAGAATTGACTCTATTTGATGCATGCATGCGCAGGACCGCCTTCCACCAGCTTCTCAGCCGCTTTTGTAGCTTCTATTACATTCCAAAGCCGTCGACAAAGGGCCGCCCTCCTAAGCTACGCTATCACCACCAGGCACTTGGCCTCGTCCTATGCTTCTACGTGGGCTCCATGGAGCAGAGCACTTTGTGCATGCTCTTTGGAGTGCCACCCAGCACGTTATCGAGAACGTTGAAAAGAGCGGAGGAGGCCCTTGCTAAGGCGTTGGATGGCTACGCACCCGCGCGCATCTCATGGCCTTCGCCTTCTCGTCAGACGCAGCTGGCCAAGCTGATGGAGGCACGGGAGCCGCTACTGAAGCATACATTTGGCTTCACAGACGGCAAAAACTTCCGCGTACGTATGAACACTGTAAGTGTGTTTTATTAGTTTGGTTACCTGTTTGCTAACATTATTCTTGACGTACTGTACAGGTGCAGCAACCATCTAGCGCCGATCAACAAAACGCAATGTACAACGGATGGCTGCACTCAGGCTTCGTGACCGGGACGATCTGTTTCGCAGCCGACGGCTGCATCATCTGGTGCAAGCATAATTGCCCGGGGTCGTGGAACGACTCCGACACGTCGCTCGAGTTCCGCATGGAGCTGACGGGCCCGAAATTCTGCCCGGATAAGCGCCTGAACGTCGTCTCCGACTCGGCCTTCCCGTGCTCCACGGCCATGACCGGCCGAATCCTCACGCCCCTCAAGGACGGCGACTTGGACAGGATCTTGTCCTCGTTGCGCAGCTCGGCGCGCACGCTGCACAACGCGATCGCCTCAGTGAGGCAGGCTGCAGAGTGGGGCATGGGGAGCATTCAAAAGGTCTACAGCCGTGTAAACCTACCCATACCCTACGATCAGCAGCTACGAGGTGTGAGGCTGAACAACATGTTCCGCATGACCAACATCCGCGTCCGCACCGTCGGAATCTCTGAGATTCGCACCACCTTCACTAACGACATGGCGATGCCGCAGTATGACGAACGCTTGTGTCTGTACAAGCTGTAGCTTTGACTTTGAGTAAATAACATGGATATTCATCAAAGATCTTGTATTCCTTCTCTCTTCTCTCTGTTGACTTGGGCACCGCAAAGTGCCGAGACCTAATTTGCATGCATGAAACCAATTGATATCGAGGTGATAGTCATGTCTTGATTGAGATTAGCTGTTGTCGCTGTTGACGTTTTGCTAACAAGGGTTACTTTGGACATGTAGACGGTACAAATGAACTACCCCTCTTGCTTTTGACTTCTCTGCACCCTCTGCATCTGCGCGTGGATCAGTCCTTCTTCGTCAGCGCGCCGATCAGCAGCATCAGCTCCTGGGTGCGGGCACGGGCCTCCTCTTTGTCGCGACGCGCACGCTCCTCGATCTCGACCTTCTCCTGGCGCCGCCGCTCCACCGCTTCCGCTTTGTCCGCGAGGTAACGCGCTTCACGAGCGGCGAGCTCGTCTCGGCGGCGCTGCTCTTCCTCCATGCGTCGGGCCTCGGCCTTGCGTTCGTTCTCCTCGCGCATCACCAGCATCATCTCGAAGAGGTTGCCTCCCATCCTGCTGGCTGACCTCTCGAGGTCGCTCAGCCGTTTCTTCAGCGCCGTTGTCGCTTTGGCAGCCCGGGCACGCTTTGCCTTCGCGTAGCTGGCTTCGGTCAGCTCCTCGTACGCACGCTTGCGGCCGACTGTGTCGCGGAAGTCGGCCAGGTTTCCCCCTCCTAGCCTATTGGAGGAGTTAGCAAGTTTCGGGTAGCGCTGTGCTTCCTGCTGGTCACGCGTGCGAGCGCCCTCTTACGTAGTCGCGCTCGGCGACGCCACGGCCGCGGTTGGCGTTGAAGTGACTCGCGAGGCGCTCCCACTTGTCCTGCCCAAGCGGGAGGTACTTGGCGACGAGAACCAGGAGGCGGCGAACCTCGTTCACCTTGTAGTTAGAGCTTCCAGTAAGTTTAGCCATCTACAGAACCCATACGAGCGTGTGAGTGTAACGACGTAGTCAATGCATGCAAAGCAGCATTAGCAGCGTACCGGGAACGGCGGTGGAGGGCTTGGGGGTGGGGAGTAGTTGTGCTCGAAGCGGAGGACTTGGGCGGTGCTTGTTAAAAGCAGGAATGACATCGCAAGGAGCCGCTGCACTGTCAGCGGCCGCCTAAGCAACACCACAGATAATTGCCCCTCGACGCACCACCACCAATGAAGAGCCAACACAGTGCGCGAGTTCGCGCTCAAACCGCGCGCGCGCGATGACCACGGCAGACTCACGTCCAGGCCACCGTTCGTTTTGGCGCCAAACAAGGCTCTAGGCAATCGACGTTGAAGACAAAAGTTCCATTTTCTAGCAATAACAGTCAACTTCAACATCAAACATGCTTGTCAGATTCATGGATTTCTTGCACATGCTCATCACAGTACGCTTACCTATGCAACACATCTCTCCTCATCACTTGCTACACCTTCTCTGCATTCCACCTACGGGTCGCGCTGGTCCTGGATCGCGCGGTGGCGGCACGATTCGCTGCCGCAGCGACAGACAAACCACAAGTCGTCCCCGTAGTCAACCGTGATCTCTTGCCCTTGGAGCACGTCTTCCGTCGTAGCCACCACGACCGTCGTTCGCCGCCCATTTGCCACCTCGTGGAACGTAGCCACCGGCTCGCACGAGTGGTTAACAAACCGCATCAGTCCCCCCAGGTGCTGGGCGTTGATTGCAACGCGGATGGGTGGCTGGGCGTCTCTGGTCTCTGCCTCATGACGAGGCGATAGCCCTCGTTGCGCGGACGGTTCTCGGGCGCGACGCTCACGTGCTCGAGCTCGCCCAAGTACTGGCCCAACACCTCGCCGCTCTCAATGTCGTCGGTGGCCACCACAGACAGCTGCCGCGTTCGCGCGTTCCTCTCTTCGTCGACTCCAACAGTCCGTTCCCGCACATGCCCTCGTACGGACAGCACTTCCGATTGCAGTACAACTGCATCAACGAGTTGCGGCAGCTCCTCACTCGGCACGAAGACGAGCAGTCACACCAGCCGAAGTGGGGCACTGCAGGGAAGACCGTGCCGAGCGGGTTGAATTGCTCACGGAGGTGAGCCACGCGAAATGGCCACTGCGCCGGGACGAGTCGGTCGCGTGGACGGGGGACACGAGGCTCCGCGCGAACAGCAGGGGCTGGACTCGTTCGCATCAGGCCGCTCGGGTTCACCGTCGGCGAAGCCGGAGGCTGCAGCTGTTCACGGCGGCGTGCGTACGGACCAGCAGCAGCTCGGCGCTCCTGGCGGGCGCTGCGACGCTCTCGAAGCGGGGGCCTTGGTCGTGTGCGCGGCGGGGGTGGCGACGGCGGCGTCTCCATCAGGACCGGAGATGACGTCGTGGGGCTGCACGGGTTTCGCATGGGCGGCGGCGTCGACGAGGCGGCGTCTGTCGTCGTCTCGGGCGGGGCTGGGTTCGTGTCCGCCTTAGGCACGCGGAGGCCATGCTGCGGGGCCACCCACGGCGGAGTCGCGGTCCCCGTCGAGCTGTCGCTCTCCGCGGGCGTCGTCTTCTTCGCGCTGGGCCGGTGATTCCTCCCCTCGCCGCGGACGCTGCCTTGGGCCACCACGTTCGGCGGGGTGTTCTCCTCGTCGCTCGAGTCCTGGATGCAGCGGACGCGCCAGTAGGTAGTTGAGCGGGCCATAGTTACTAGCAGTAGAGAAAGCAGTTAGTATAACTGAACAAATACACGCATGCGTGCACAGGCGCGTACCTTTCGTTGTAGGGGCAACGCGGCTTGTTGCTCAGCTGACGATTTTCAAAAGTGAGCAGCCGAAGGCGAGGGGCGCAACATGAGATATGCTAAGATATATGACAGCTTCAACAGCTAGAGTGATGGTCGGCATAGACTATACAAACTTCAAGATCAACGATTAAGATGGGTTCACTGCATAAGTCTAGGGGTAGGTCTGTTTATTGAGATGATTTTTACGCCTCACGAGATTTATTTTGCGTTATGCCCCGCCATATCTGCTGCAGATATGGCGGGTGATTAGCAGGCATCGTCAAACTAGGATGGAGGAACATAAATTGGGCGCACTTCCAAAAGTAAGGCTCTGCCAGCGTCCTGTATTAACAGGATGGCTACATACTAATTGTAGTGATCTAGACTGTATTGGGGCTTCCGTTATGAACTATACCTGGCCATGAACCAATTGCTCTTGGTTTTAGACAGCTTTGTTGTGACTTTCGCACGATCCTAGGTTCAGAGATGTCTTTCACGTGAACGCACGTGTCTACCAAACGTAGTGTAGGGAGCTGTCTTCACTATGCTGAAACCCGGTGGGACTCTATCTATGACTCCTGCGAGTTTTTGACACTCAAGCGCAACTATTAAAATCGGTTGCGCTGCGAAAAGAAAAGGGTTGCTCGCTTTCGATCAGTTTGAGGTGGATAGTTTGTCTGTGGTCACGGATCTCGCGCGGCCAGCCAAGTTATGATTTGAGTAACTGCAGTACAAACATGTCACTCTATCCGAGCAGTACTGTACTCGGCCCGCAATAAGCTAGTGACAACGCTCCAGAACCGCCCTGATGCTTAAGTGAGGTGAAGACTGAGTGTAAGGCGTCATTGTTTTCGAGTGAACTTTAAGAGATGCGAGACAATTTGGCTTGGTTCTCGTAGTTCGTGATGCTGAACAAGGATCTATTGACGGGGTCCTGGGCATTACGTTGTCCGCCCAGGACACAGTATACGCCATGGCGACTCGTAAAGAATCACTCATGGCGCGTTTGCCGAGTCATTTAACAGGCATGAAGACCGATTTACCAGTCAGTACGGCGATTCGGTGGTAGGGAAAATTTGGGCCCAGCATCGTAGCTTGAAGGAAGAGTATCAAGTCGATCGAAGGTTTGGAAACAATGTCGACCGCCTATCTAGGCTCAAAACAACCGAGACATGGGGAGATCTCGATCCTGAAACGCATGAAGAGCGAGCATTGGGGTCAACTCACCGATTTCTCGCCAGAAGACGAGCTACATGCTTCGCAGTACTTGGAGCTTATATTGTGCCTACAGTAATTAGTCTGGCCCAGACTAAATCTGAATACCAGATTTTTGATCGCTCACAATTTTTAGTCTGGCCCCAACAGTGACAGACTAATTTTGAATTCAGATTAATTATGAATATCTAAAAATGTCCGTTTTCCAGTAAGAAACCCATTATTTTTGTGAAATGATGTGTTTATACGTATTTGTTTTAGTATTTTTATAGTGTAGCTATACTTTATCGTGGCTTTGAAGAGAAATCAAGACTAAATCGTCACAGATGGTGCTTCTCTAATGGTTAGAGAAGGCTGATATATGGGTTGGATACCCAGGTATCTATTATATCTTGCAGATATTGTACGAGATCTAGTAAATTGGCTGCAGTCAAAGGCGTTTTTCAGCATGCGGTGCCTTAAAGTAGGTGGGGGTGGACTAGAATCGTGGTCACCACGTCAGACTAATTATGAACATTTTTAGCCAGACTGATAATGAAGACGTCCATTTTTGCTCGACACGAATTAGTCTGGCCCAGACTAATTTGAAGCCAGACTAATTTTGAGCCCAGACTAATTACTGTAGCCACTGTAGTGAAAGTAGCGCACAGCGCAGTCGTTGATTAGGCTTCATCCGCTTCATTAAGTATCGAGTAGAGATCCATCCTATATTAAGGGTCCCCAGCCTTCCTTCATTAAGGTAATATAGGCACTAGGACGGATATCCTAGTTTGACGAAGCCTGGTGATTAGAACACTTTTGGTAGGCGTCCACTATTAAAGGGAGGTGGCATAATTGCAGTTTTTACAGTATCTGTCCTGCATTTCAATCACGAAAGAGCGCAACAACTCCCGACGTCCGAAAAGGTCGGCATCCCAAGACAGCCACCTCGCACTTAGCCGCGAACGCTAACAGCCCCAACGTTAGCTCTTTGAGTACTTGTTAGTTGATGGCCTGTCCTCACGAACTCGGCACACAGCAGCCACCGGACCCGTTCGTAATTTGTCTGTCCCAACGGTTAGTTGCTCCCGCGTATCCACCAACTGACAAGGCCACCAATGGTCTCGGCGTGCGCAATATGCCACTAACTCACCGCCCGGAAAGTCTCATTACGCACCACTCTCGTGTGTAACCCCACGGTAACTGCTCGGTAAATACGCGTTAGTTGAAACCATGCACCCATACAAGCGCAACTCCTGAAGACAGTCGCGGCCGAAGCTAGCGGTGGTTTTGTGACCGACCGAAGGCGTACACGGACTCGCTAATCCGTTTCGGTATGTTGAGGGTGTGCAGACTGAGCTTCCTCTCGAGTTCGGGTGGGTGGAGGCGGGCTGATTCGCTATCAGACTAACAGACGCTCGAGCACCGTACTGGGGCCATTTCGCTGCACAACCGCTTCCAGCACTACCAGCCAGCGGGCCGACCCCGGCCGGACTGTTTGCAATGAACGAACAGTAAAAGCCTCTCGGACAACAGAAGGCCGACGCTAATCTCACTCTTCAATTTACCAACTCGGTCCAAGGCCCAAGTACCCCTCTACCCCGAAGCAGCCAGAGCTTCCCTCCACCACCCGCCATGAAGCTCGTGACCATATTGACCATCGCTGCTTTCATGAGCCTTGCCTCGGCCGACGTTTCGGCTAATACGGAGGCGAAGTCTGTCGTGCGGAACTTGCGAGTGGAGGTGCCGCCGTCGATGGCTACCAGGCCGTCGTCACCGCACCACCACACCACCCGCAGCAATACTCTCCACCGAGGGCCCAGCCGCAACGACGCGATCGCGGACATGACCATGACAGGAACGGACGACCCCGTTCGACTCCGAAGCCACCGCACCACCACCATGCCACGCAGCCACCTCGCCGCTGGCAATCACCGCCGCCGCACTACCATACCATGGAGCTACCGCAGCCTCCGCGCCAGCAGCCGACGCCAGTGCGTCAGCCAGAGCGGCGCGATCACCCCGAGTCATTCCGCGATGGTGGTTATGTGGCATCAGGCACTAGTGCGCGACCCCGGTCGCCTCAACATTCGGGGTATTCCTCGGTGCCAGCTCCTCAGCCGCAGTGGCGCAATCACCCTGAGTCGTTCCGCGAATGGTGGTTATGTGGCATCAGGCACTAGTGCGCGACCCCGGTCGCCTCACCATTTGGGGTATTCCTCGGTGCCAGTTCCTCAGCCGCAGTGGCGCGATCACCCTGAGTCGTTCCGCGACGGTGCCAGGAACCACGGGAGCACAACCACGCCTCGCCGCTCGCCTGGAAACCCGCCGAACCACGGTAGCTTAGGCAATCCCAGCAACCCCTTCCGTCCATCCAACCGTGGTAGTTTTGAGACTGCCGGTCACCCCTACAACTTCGGCAACCCAAAGGGTCCAAGCAACCCGAGTGGACCCTCACACCCAAGTGGATCCTCAAACCCCAGCGGCCCCAGAAACCCAAGCGGACCGAGCAACCCCAGTGGACCTAGCAACCCAAGCGGTTCCCGTAACCCAAGCGGACCAAGCAACCCGAGTGGACCCTCAAACCCAAGCGGACCGTCGAATCCCAGCGGACCGGCGAATCCCAGTGGACCTCGTAACCCCAGCGGACCTCGCAACCCCAGTGGACCAAGCAATCCCAGTGGACCGAGCAACCCCAGCAACCCCAGCGGTCCATCGAACCAGAGTGGACCAAGTAACCCCAGTGGACCTCGTAACCCCAGTGGACCAAGCAATCCCAGTGGACCGAGCAACCCCAGCAACCCCAGCGGTCCATCGAACCAGAGTGGACCAAGTAACCCCAGTGGCCCTCGTAACCCCAGTGGACCAAGCAATCCCAGTGGACCGAGCAACCCCAGTGGACCAAGCAACCCGAGTGGACCCTCAAACGCAAGCGGACCGTCGAATCCCAGCGGACCGGCGAATCCCAGTGGACCTCGTAACCCCAGCGGACCTCGTAACCCCAGCGGACCTCGCAACCCCAGTGGACCAAGCAACCCGAGTGGACCGAGCAACCCCAGCAACCCCAGCGGTCCATCGAACCCGAGTGGACCAAGTAACCCCAGTGGACCTCGTAACCCCAGTGGACCAAGCAATCCCAGTGGACCGAGCAACCCAGCGGACCAAGCAACCCGAGCAACCCGGTATCTTAAGACCTCAGTGCTACACCTCCCTGCACATACTTTTCGAAGGCTTCATTGTTAACACAAGTAATCCAAGAAGCATGCTTGTTTTGTTTTTAAAGAAAGCGATCGTGGGGCAACTTCGCGAGCTGAGAAGTTGCCCGCGCGTATCGTGACAAACGATTTTCAATCTGGTACCGCAATTTAGTACATGTATGTATGCTGTACCGAATATATTCCATGTAGGGGCCTTTTAGGTCGGATTCAATTCTTAGCCAATCACAATCGTTGTTGTGACACGCCAACATTCAATAAGGAGAGGTGCTGCTTGCTATTCCAGTCCGAGGGGAGGTGAAAGCCAAGTGGGGCCACGTCGCGTTGGCGCCGCCCCTTGCAGATGAGTGTCCCGGGCGACACCATTCCATACGCCATGGCTGCTGGTGTTACGAGTTGGGGGACCAGGCTGCGCGTGCACCAGTGCACCTCGGCTTGATGGCTCCACTGTTGCTGTTGCTACTGCTACTGGTGTGCTTGCTACCCCCGCGGTGCAGCAGCAGAGCGTCCGCCTCGACGTCCGGAGTGAAGGCCGCGCCGTCGCATCTTCAGCGCCACTTGCGCCTTCTGCGGAGCCGGAACAGCAGACCCGCAGCGACCGCCTCCCTCCACAGTGAAACCTCAGGCCGCCAACACCGCCAACGCGCCCCGCTGACAGGGCCTCCGAATATGGCATTTTTATTTAGTAGGTTGGGCGTTGCTGAATAAATTATCCCCTGACGCTCCTACCAATACAACAGTACATTATGGCGTTGCCCCCAACGTACCACAATAAATAATGCCATTATGAAAAGCCTGAAGTCTATTAACAAGACACCAGTTAGCTTATCATCTAGCTCAAATTGTCCACAGTCGTTGCATCCCAGTACGACCGATTCTGGCGGAGAAATAAAATCGTCTCAAGCGTGCGTGGCAGCAGGCCGTGTCGTTGATGACCAAACGTCACCCGAGCAATGCTGAAGAATCGTTCCACCACGTTCGACGTGGGTGGGATGCTCTTCAGCTGCTCATACTTGACACGGTCCTGTGCAAGCCGCCGGCGCTTCCGAAGACGCTCCACGAACGACGCGGCTGGATCCTCCTCCTCTTCACTCGCGGCCGCGTCGTCCGGTCTGGCAGCTTCGAAGGGCTGCAAAGCGGCCTTTTCAGCACGCGTCAGCCGCTGCGCCTTCCCGCGGAGAACGCGTACACACCCAGCCTCAAAATCTGGGTTGTGCACAATGTTGGCCCGAGGCCCTGCAAAATAAAAACCATTATACAATTATTAGTGAAAATATTGAACACAAATTCAACAGTTATAAACTTACCAATGTAGCGCCCATATTGTGGCTTGACAGCGATCAGCTCGTCGAACCACTCGCGAACGTCCAGCAGGTCGACGTCGTGGCCTTGAAGGGCCTTCGAGACCGACTCGATGTCGCACAGCTCCTGGTACAATGCCCGCAGTCGCTTGTTCATCGCCGGCGGCGGCAGCAGGTCCATGAGGGCGTCGTCTTCGGCGTCAAGAAACTCGAGGAGCTGGAGGTAGCGCCGTACCATCTCGAACGTAGAGCTCCAGCGCGTGTCCTGGCGAATGACAGGCCGAAGTGGCGTTTTCAACCTATTTTGTAAAACAATTTACAAAAGTATACAAATTGTGTTAGAGACATATTGACACACCACACATACACATTGGCGCTTACCGTAGTTTGGCAGATTGGGTGAGAGTACGCAATTTTACCATGAGCGCCTGCACAGCAGCCAGGTCCTCCTCATGCGACGCCATGTCCGCCTGAACAGCAAGGTTCAGGCGGTGGCTTGCGCAACCAACAAGCGGCACACTCATAAGAGTTGCCAGCCGCCGGTTTACGGCGCAGTTGTCAGCTACGAGGAAGCGACACTGCGCCAGCTGTACGCCGTAATCGCGCTGCAGCATGGTCGCTAGAAACTCGAGATGGCCCTGCGCGGAGAGATCGTCGTCCAGCGCGTCCAGCAGCGGGGCCATGCTGAGTAGCGTTGTCTTGGGACAGCCGTTCACCTCATAGCACGCGAACACGGCGATGTAGTGCTCAGATGCGTGTGTCCAGCCGTCGAGCATGATGCCGAAGCGTGCTGGGAGCTCCGACGCAATCGAACGCTCGACGGCGACGACGACCCCGTCCATGCCAGCCCGCAGCGTTTCCTCCGAGATGGGGTCCAGGCTGGAGTAGCTGAATAACATCCATAAAGTAAAGTTGTTAGTTTCCGTAGTAATGTAAACACAATGACCTTATGCATACACGTACCGCCGAGCTTCTCGGCTCTCACAAAAAGATAGTGGCAGGTTGCACATGACAATCCAAACCATCCAGCCGTGGAGGTTGAGCGCCGAGTGGCGGACGAAGTTCACGAGGGAGCCTGTCTCCGCCGTCGTAGCGTCGAACATGACGGTCTCGTTGTCAGGGTGCTCCCGCCTGATATGTTGCATCAGGTTGGAGTACCCGTTCCTATGGGTTTGCTTCCGAACCGTGCCGCAACGGCAACGGAAATACTCGAGAATCACCTCGTCGTTCTCGTCGCGACACGGGCGGAAGTAAAACCCCGAGACTTGGGAGTTCGTGTAGGTAGGGCGAGGGGGGCGGATAGCGCGAACCATGCTGGATGATGTCTTGGAGGCTTGAGAAGTGAAAATTGAAAAGTGAGCGCTGCCAAATGAGCTGCAACTAGCAACGCAGACAACCAGTGATTCCAGTTCTTCTGAACGACTGGAAGCGAGAAGATGGCTGGTAAAACGCTAACATTATTATATAAAGGTAACTGTCATAAATTATGTAATATCACAAAGCACATCAATAAATTATCACGGTAGATGGCTGAACACGCCGAAATGCGTGATTTATTGTTATTTTCTGAAATAATGTTATTGACAATGCTATTTTCGGAGGCCCTGCCCGCTGAGGTCGCAAGGCGAGTGAAAGCGTTTGCTGTTTGCCCACTTTAGCGCCCCGCCTTTCGGTGCTCGGGTGCCCCTTGCTGAGCGAATCTTCTTCGTCCGTTCGACTCCAGCCTCAATGCCGATGCCGTCGTCGGTGAGAAGCTGCTGTGGCCTGGGGCTTTTGCTGGCCATCGTCGCGGCAGCGGCGGACCCCGGTGGAGGTGCCTTCAGGGATGACCGTGAATGAGGACTTCTACGAATCTTAAGGCCGCTCCACTACAGTAGTGCCAATGTCTGCATTCGTGGCCAGCTGCTATGGCTTGTCGGTCCTCGTGCTGCTGGTGGCGGTAGCCATCGTCGCAGCGGCGGACCTGACCCCAGAGGAGGTGCAGGCGTGGATGGCCACGAACGAGGACTTCGACTGGCAGCAGCCGGAAGCGGCGGCCGTCGTGCGCATCGACAGCAGAGGCACGCAGGACGCAGACGGGAACCTCTACTTCGCGGGCTCCAAGACGCTCGACAGTAGCGACGTCGACCAGCTCGACATCTTCGTGGCTCAAGTCAAGGCGGACGACTCGCTTGGCTGGACCAGACAAGTACGTGCGTGGGTCGTCCGACCCACTCGAGCGCTCCTTGGACGACTCTAGCCTAAAGTGACACTGGGTGAATGGCAGGGCAGTGGGGGACGGACGAGGCCGACGTAGCAACTTTCATCACCATCGTCAGTACCTGTACATGGCCGGCTGCACGTGGGGGTACCCGCACGAAGGCGGCCACGCGCTCAACAGCTTCGGCCAATACGGCGGCCACGACGTGGTGCTGGCCAAGATCTCGCTCAGCGGCGACAAGCTCTGGATGCGGCAGGTTGTTGCGTTGGCGGCTTCCAGTCGGTGGGTGATGATGGTCAGCGTTTGCTCATGCGTCTTTGTGTTGTGTGTTGTGTTCCTCATGTGTGTATTGCTGTCAGTTCGGGACGACGGCCAACGACTTCGCGTACGGCGTGGCGCTGGACGGCAGCTTCACACGCTGCTGCTCTCGGGCGGGTGCGTGACCCACCAAGTGGACGAGATCGTGGAGGTGGACGTAGCGCAGATGCTCGAGACCAGGACGCACGCGGGCACAATGTCGGACTACGAGGCGCAGATCATGGACCCGAACGCTCGCGCCAGCGTGGAGAACCAGCAGTATGGTTTTTCTGTGAACCTCAACTTTGGAGGAGATATACTAGACTACGCGATGGACGATGGGGTGGCGCTCAGGCCGAGACGGCGGCGTATCCGAGAAGGTGGACTGGTCGCGGAGTACGCCGATTGTGGATTCTGGGACAAGAACTTTGTAGCGCTCGCTCCTACCGTCTACGATCAATCTGCGTGGGGCTCACACAGTATCCCCGCTCCGAACGTGAACGTTGCGAGCGCGGGGAACTCGCAGGTGGCGGTAACACCGGCTATCTTGGCGTTTACATCAACAAACTGGTCTCCACCTCAGCGCGTCGTGGTTCGTGCAGCAGGCGACGCTATCGCAAAGCCGCATACACGAACTTAAGCTGCGCGCAGGATTGCTGTCTCCCACGATACAGAAGCACCACCGCGTTTCGGGTTCAAGGCAAGATCGGCTAGATCTGACCCGCGACGGAATGCTGTCGGCACCACTTGGCATCTACTCACCGGAGTACATGCGCATGAACACACTTGTGCATGATGAGGCGAAGGTGAGAGGGGCACCCCTTTGCGAACGGCAAAACGATGTTTGAAACGAGCGTCTTGTCTGTTGGCACAGACATGGCACGTGTCGGCCATTTTGGCACTTGATGAGCTTGTATTACACTCAATACACACCATACATGGTCAAAGCTTTAGATAAGCGCTGCTTGTTGCACTGGAAAGTACATGTCGTCGGTCAGATGCGTAGTTTGCGCGTGTGGGTCGCTAGAAGAGAAGCCATACACTACCTTACCGGTAGATACCACCGCTGATACTGCATATCCACAGTCTACATGCAGCGGGTTCCTGCGCTGTTGTCTAAGGGCTCGATTCCAACTCGTGGGTACAAGGAGTGAGGCCTGAATCTCTCTCGCGACTATTATCTCAACTTGCCGTTGCCACTTGGTTACACACGACCACGTAACGAGACTTTCCGAGTTCGTCAGTGATTTATGTGCTCACCATTGGTGGACTTGTCAGTTGGTGGCTACATGACAGGAGCTAACCGTTCAGACAAACAATACGCGGCACCAATTAACCGTTGGTGGTACATGTCCCTTGAATGATTCTAG
Organism: Phytophthora sojae; assembly: GCF_000149755.1. Lineage (NCBI taxonomy): Eukaryota > Oomycota > Peronosporomycetes > Peronosporales > Peronosporaceae > Phytophthora > Phytophthora sojae. Next base: position 1,267,167 of record NW_009258121.1, on the reverse strand, counting down.
ATAATGATGCCTCTAGATAGTGATAAAAGTGGGGCTCTCACTACTGAGAGCCGTAATAGAGAATTCCTACCCGTGCGGATAGAAAGCACTCGATACTAACATATACTCGAGCAGTTACCTTGGCGTGCCAGCGTTTCCGTCAGTAACTCCTCACGTGATATTAAAACCAATCTCTAACGCTCCGCCCCGCCTCAATGAATCGGAGGTGTCGAATGAAATTCATTCAATGAATGCGTTAGCGTGGTGAGGCCACATGTACTACAGCACCTCAACACTTTACCGATAGCCACGGCGCACTCAGTCGCTACAGATAATATATCTAGAGCAATTCGACTGCTATCTCTTCATGTTGTAACAGGGCGGCAGGTGGCGCGACCAGCTGCACGCACGAGGGACGCTACGAACGGGACGAACGGGCGAGTGTCGGCCGTGGCCGAGGGCCGCAAGTGCGAACACCCGTCAGCACTCGCTACGATGGACGGACGGGCGGAAGTTGTGACCAAGGGCTGCAGCTGTGTGCGTGTGATCGCACACGCTACGGTGGACGAACGGACGGAAGACGTGCGGAGGACTGCAATTGCGTGCGTCCGATGATGTGCGCAACGATGGACGAATCGGACGAGCAGAGGACGAGAGCTGGTCTGGAGGACCGCGGCCTGCGAACGGCCGGCACGCTGTCGTAGAGGGAAGCTTGGAGTACCTCCGGCGGCCGGCCTAATGCGCAAACGATGACCGCGGGCCCGCTGGATTTGGTACAGTATACGGACTTTGGGCGGCCGAGAGCTCAGCGTGAGAGCTCACTCTTAAATCGGCGTTGGAGAACGCAAGTGACCCGAGTGCTGCACTTTGGACGGACGAACGGCTACCGAGTGGCTGTGCTGAAGACGAGCAAGTGACGAACGAAACGGCAGCTTTGGCCGTTAGTGAGTCGTAGGCTAAGATCTAAATAAAGTGGGCGACGTGCCCGTCGGGTGCTCGCCGGCGCGGTGGACTTGTGTTATCCACCGACGGCCAGACGGACTTTGGAGCGACGGGCAGCGTGATGACCAACCCCGCCGTGCAGGGAGAACAGAAAACTTGCAATGTAGTTGATGTGGCCGACCGCAAGTTCTACGAGATGCGCCCCCGAGGGTTTATGCGTCTCCATTGGGGGTTTGTTATTGGTGGCCTGTCCTCACGAGCACTACACACACTTGCCACTGGACCGTTCATAATATGTCTGTCCGAACGGTGAAGTGCTCTCGCGTATCCACCAACTAACAAGGCTTGCTGTGTGCAGATTTGCTACTGACTCGCCACCAGAAAGTCTCATTACGCGCCGCTCTTGTATGTAACCGCACGGTTACAACTCGCTTCGGCTTCAGTTTGCAAGTACGTGCTATTTGGAACCAAACATAACTCCTGAAGACAGCCTAGCGGTGGTTTCGTGAGCAACCGGAGGCTGGGCAAGTGGTTTCGGTCAAGACTTTTGGCCCTCAACTGACGGCGGCATGCAGAGCTGCCTTTTCGGGTCGCGGTGAGTGAGTGGATGGGGGCGGGAGGCGACTGCAGCGAGTGATTTGTTCGCCCAACGGGCACCTCCCAGCGCCGTCAGGCCATTTCACTGCACAATCGCTTTATGCACCAGCAGCCATTGCGCCACCCCCCGTCGAAATCTCAGCTAGCAACGAACGAACAGCAAAATCCTCTCGGACGAAGAGAAAGCCGAGGCTGATCTCACTCTTCAATTTACCAACTCGGTCCAAGGCCCAAGTACCCCTCTATCTTGAAGCAGTCAGAGCTTCTCACCGCCATCCGCCATGAAGCTCGTGACGATATTGGCCGTCGCTGCTTTATTGAGCCTTGCCTCAGCCGATATTTCGGTTAACACGGAGGCGAAGTCGGTCGTGCGGAACTTACGAATGGAGGTGCCACAGTCGATGGCTGCCAGGCCGTCGTCGCCGCACCACCACCACCACCACCACCCGCAGCACTACTCTCCGCCGAGGGCCCAGCCGCAGCGGCGCGATCACGGACACGACCATGACCGGAACCGACAGGGCGCGACCAATCCACCCCGTTCGACCTCTATGCCTCTGCATTCACCGCACCACCATGCCACGCATCCCCCGCGTTCGCCTCCCGACCGGCAGCAGTACCTCTCGACACCAGCGCGTCAGCCAGAGCTGCGCGGCCACACCGAGTCGGCCCGCAACAGTGGCTATCCAGTAAATCGAGAGAGCTGGAGCGCGCCTGCCCGCCACCCGGACTACTACCAATCAACACCAACGCGCCAGCCCGAGCGTCATGATCGTCCCGAGGCGAACCACGCCAACCCGTCTAGCGCTAGACACAACGCAAACCATTCAAGAAACCCTTACCGTCCGGCCAACCCCGCGAGCCCCAGCAACCCGTCCAACCCTGGCGCCTTCGAGAACGCTGCCAACCCCTACACCCCCGGCGGCCCCTCTCACCCTAGGAACCCGTCTACTCCTTCAACCCCTGCGCGCCCAACAACTCCGGCTACCCGGTAAACCGCAGGGACCAAGCTCGACCAACGAACCCCACAGGACCAAGCGGGCCTAGCAATCCCACTGGACCACACCACCCAACTGGGCCAAGGCATCCCGCTGGCACAAACAACAACTACTCCGACCGGCCCGACGACCCCCACTGGACCAACCACGCCGACTGGGCCAACGTCACCAACCCGCCCGATTGGACCAACGACACCGACTCGCCCTTAAAACCTTGCAGCGAACTAGGCGCTCATCTACCTGCACATACAGTGCGCGCCGAAATTATTACCGCACCCCAAAAATTATTTTTTTAAATTGTGCTTTCGGCGCCAAACCGCTGCTTATGATTCGTCTAGAGTCGATAGAAAACAGATGCAACAATCAGAATCGAAAAAGCTGTAACCGTTTTTTTGCAATGGACGAAAAACAGACTTTGGGTCGGGTCAAAATTATAGCCGCACCCGGAAACCTATCGGTAAGATTGGTAACAAACTCGTGGAGAGCTGTTTCAAGCGTAATAAATGAACTAACTCGATTAAGCAGCTCGAATAACGCCTAGTAAGCTGCTTAGAATGGTTAGTAAAGCTTTGGAGTGGTGAGTACCCCGCTGTACACCAACCAGGGGAACGAGTGAGGTGCCAATTCGCGTCACGGTTCCTATGAAGCTGAAAAGCATGTTTGTAGCGAATAGAAATGGTAAAACAATATAACTACATATCCCACGACAGAAAAGAACCGTCTGCATTCAATCTGTGACGAGCTAGCTCGATATAAGTGGTGTGCAAACACTAGGTGGCGATTTGGTCGGACTTCCGAGACAACACTAGGTGGATTCTGGAAGCAACTCGGGCATTATTTTCAAGACGAATTACTCTACTTTTGATACGTAGCCATGTATTTACCAAACTACGCACTGTTCACAGGTCGAAGACCTGTGCTTGCCCAGGTAAAAAAACTTGTAACTTTCCAAAACCGGGTACCAAACCGGGTCTCTCTTTCTTAATAAATGCTAAAATTTATGCACATTATTTACCAAAGGTTGATACTAATCGTTTATTATTTACCAAAACCTGCATTCAAACGTATCAATTTGCGCCATAATCGACCAAGCTTAGCTGAAGATGACTGTAACAGGGTTACACGCACAAGTGGCTGCAGGCACTTGTAACTCTAACAGATACGACGTCTGTTAGAGGTTTGAAAGACTTTCTCGACCTTGGTGTAGATACACCAAAGGCTACATACATTTACGATCACCACGACGGGTGGTCCATAGAGACTTAGGATTCCTATTGGTTGAGAGCAGCATCTCTTAGCCAATGAGCGACAAGCATAGCATTGGAATTCTGCCAACCAGCCGTTGGCAGGTTCCTATCTTAGAATATTACATTTAGAGGAAGTCAGAAACATAAAACAAAAATAGCAGTTCTCATTTTAACCCAAAAACATTATTTGGATCGTTTATTTAGATTAATCTATACTCGGAGGCCCGAGTATAATTAACTAATTTAAACTAGGCTACGCTTCCTCACATACACGCGCACACGTGTAAGCTAAAGTAGTGGGCCAAAGTAGGCCCATTACACCTGGTAGCACTTTGTAGTCCGTCCAACGACCGACTACCTGAGTTCGTACGTCACCGCACGAACGCGGAGCTGAGAACCTTCCCATGGATACAGAGGTGCCCATGGAAAGCTCCACTACGCCTGCAACTCACGTTGCACGCGCTGACTGTCCCCACCTGTCGGATCCAGAGTGGGAGGCTCTCCAACGACTGTCAACAGTCATTGGTGAGGCGGCTGTAGTTACGATGCTGCGTACGCTAACGCCGACAGAGCAACACGGTGTTGCTCTGGGTTTCATCCTGAAGGAGCAACGCGATGTTGCTGCTACTACGGCGGTGTCGTCCGGGACGACACCACGCGCGCAATCGTTAAAGCTCAATGTGAGTAACTATGTCGGAAGAGAGGGTGAACCTCTCCTCCGTTGACTTGTCGAACTCGACACTGCCATTGCGGCTCGACGTATCATCGACCCGTTGTCGAAGGTTGCGTTCGCCATGTCATGTCTTGGCGGACGTGCTAGAAGTTGGGCGTATGGACGCCGACTCTCGGATCCTACGTGCTTTAGCACGTACGAGGGTTTCAAGGAAGAGCTCAGGCAAGTGTTTGAGCCACCGCAAAACGAGTTCCGGTCGAGGCCGGAGTTCCTCGACCTGCAGCAGGGCAAGCATGATGTCCATGCTTTCGCTCAGAGAGCACGGTACTTGGTCTCGAACATCGTGACCAATCCGATCGACGAGGCGACCAAGGTCGTCACGTTCATAAAGGGGCTGAGAGATGGGCCTGTGAAGACCTATCTCTTCCGTGAGTACCCGAGTACTCTCGAAGCTGCAATTACTCTTGCAATGCAGGAGGAGTTTAGCCTGCGGCAGGCTAAGCTGCATGCACATGTGCCGAGGCCACAGCCACGCCCGGTAGTGAGGACGGGAGGCCCAGAACCCATGGACCTCTCGAGTGCTTCACCTGCTGGACCCCAGCAGCTGCAGGGAAACAACGTGCAATGCTACCGTTGCGGTAGAGTCGGTCACTTTGCTCGGGAGTGCACGGCCCCCGTGCACCAGCAGGGTGGCTATCGCGGCGGTGCCGGGCACTGGCGCAACCAAACAAAAAAACGCTGGACAACAGTAGGCGCGGGGGCGCCCTACTGGTAATGCGGTTCCGCGTGTCGATCTTGGACGCGCGACACTGAGGACTGCAGCCCCCTGTGAGATTCATTCTCACTGCAAAAACCAAGATGACAAGCCTGACCTTGTCATCCTGAATGTGAACTCGATGAGAGCAAGCGGCTCTCTCCGTGCTTTGGTAGATGCTGGCGCGTCGAAGAACTTTGTTCGACTGCGAAGTCTATCAAGGCTTGACTTCGAGGATTTAAAGACACCTCGAAGTATGTTGGAAGTACGACTGGCAACGGGTGCTGTCGTGAAGACCGAGAAGCGCATGGTACGCGTGCGCTTCACGTATGAAAATCAAGAGTTTGTCGAGACCTTTATCGTCCTGGATCTGGACGATAAGTTTGACATTGTATTGGGCATACCGTGGCTTGCACGGCATGATCCAGTCATCGATTGGGAGAAGCGCACTCTCGTGCGCTTCGGTCGCGACAGCGGAACAGTGAGCGATGGCCCTGTTGCCGCTACGCACGCACCGACAGGTGCGCGCAACTCCAGCGCCTAATGCCGCTGTCCCGGAGCGCCCTGGGCGCGCGCGAGCACGCGCGCAAGAGCAGCTAGCGTCGGCGTTGCCGCCGACAGCTAATGAAGGAAATGTGTTGACCTCGGAGGTCGACACCCGCTTTTCAGCGAATAAGGAAGAGTCTCCGGCCTCAAGGGGCACGGATGACGCAGGCGAGTCACACGCCGCAGCCGTGGAGGCTGACGCGAATCTGATTGGATCAGGTCTGGCCAATAATAAGAGCCAAGGTGACGTAACGCCGTCGACTCCGGGAGTCGATGGCTTGGGTGAATTTGATTCGTCGGCTCGGGGAGCCGACGCACCCTCCGTAATGGAGGTCTCCGCCAATGGTTGGCGTCGAGGTATTGAAGTCGCATCGACTCCGGGAGTCGATAGCATGGACAAATTTGATTCGTCGGCTCGGGGAGCCGACGCACCCTCCGTAATGGAGGGCTCCGCCAATAACAGGCGTCGAGGTAAAGATGGCGTGTCGGCTCCGGGAGCCGACGCTGCTCGCGGTGCGGACGGTTGCAAACGTCCCGCACCGGAAAAACTTGCATACTGTCGTGCAGCCGGGCTGCACGACGAAGCGCCGGGCGACCAAGCCGGGCTTGAAGTCGCTCGCCCGCGGGACGAACCCGCCGGTGGTAAACAAGAAGAACACCCGTCCACGGCTGGGCCTGGACGAGGTCAAGAACCAAGCGGAGCCGGGCTCCGCAAAACAAGAAGACGGCGCATGCGAAGGTCGCTGCGCAAGTCTCGGCCTGGGGCCGAGACGCTACAAGGAATGTCTGCCGGGCAGACGGAGGCGGAGAAGCCGGACGTCGAGACGCTGAACGTCTTGACGCGTACCTGTGCCGGGTTCCGGTACAGGGAGATGACTCTCGCTAACCCTCCGACGCAAGCGTCGGAGTTGACTTCGCTTCCAGTCATGAGCTGGAAGCGCTTCGCGCGTGACTTGCACGATGGACGCATCGAGCAAATATGCATTCTCTCGGACGCCGAGAGAACGAAGAGCGAGAATGAAGAACGGAGGCAGTTCTTCATGGAGAGCACCACTGCGAGCGAGGACACTCTCAGTGCGAAGACGAAGAAGGAGCGCTTTGAAGAGCAGAGCTGGGACTCGTTGAAGACGAGTCCCTACTACGAAATCTTACGGGAGTACGCGGACGTACTTCCGGAAGAGATCCCTGCGGAGCTTCCGCAGGACAAGGGCATCAAGCACGAGATTGATCTCGTGCCGGGGACGAAGTATTGTGTCACGCGGCAGTGGCCACTGCCGCGAGAGCAGGTCAAGGCGATCGACGACTTCTTTGAGAGTCGTCGCAAAGCTGGACAAGTGCGGGAATCAAAATCCCCGCACAGTGCTCCGACGTTCTGTGTCAAGAAGCCACAGGGCGACTGGCGCATCGTTCATGCGTACAACAAGCTGAACGATGCGACGATACCGGCGCAGACACCGATACCGCGAAAAGATGTCATCATCGATTCGATGGCCAGGAGCACTATTTACAGTGCTCTTGATCTGCGCGATGGGTTCTATCAGATCCTCATGCGTGAGAGCGATATCCCTCTCACGGCTGTGAGCACGCCGGGCGGCATGCTCTGGGAGTGGCTGGTGATGCCGCAGGGTCTGAAGAACGCCCCTGCGACCTTCAACAGGTGCGTGACGCACTTGTTGCGCTCGGTGCGCGACTTCGCACCGAGCTACTTCGACGATGTGTTCGTCCACAGCCGGGCTGTGGACGGGATGAGCGATGTTGAGATGCACAAGGTGCATCTCCGGAAGCTGCTTGCGCTCATGCGCAAGCACAAGCTCTATGCGAACCTGAAGAAGTGCATCTTCGGGACGAGCGAGATACCCGTGCTCGGGTGTCTCGTCGGGAAGAACGGTGTCCGCCCTGACCCTGAGAAGGTCAGAGTAATCAATGAGTGGCCGACGCCGTCGAACGTCAAGGAACTGCGGCAGTTCCTTGGCTTGGCCACGTACTTGTGCAAGTACGTGAAGGACTACGCGAGCATGATACGCCCGCTGTCACAGCTCCTGAAGAAGGACGCCGAGTGGGTTTGGACTGCTGAGTGTCAGCAGGCCTTCGATGCAGTCAAGCGGGGCTTGTCTGAGGCGCCGATCTTGGCGGTGGCCGACCAAGATCGCCCATTCCACGTTGTGTGTGACGCATCCGACTTCGCAATCGGATGTGCGTTGATGCAGCACGATCACGAGGGTCGTGATCGTGTGGTCTACTACCAATCGCGTCAGCTGAAACCAGCTGAGCGCAACTACCCGTTGCATGACAAGGAACTCCTTGCCATGAAGTACGCACTCGCGAAGTTCCAAGTGTATCTACTCGGAAGCAAACCGTTCGTGGTCTATACGGACCACGCGTCACTGCGGACGGCTGTGAAGTCGCCGCACATCTCGCAACGGATGGCGAGATGGCTCTCATTCTTCGCAGAGTATAACTTCCGGGTTGAGTACAAACCCGGAAGACTCAATGTGGTGGCCGACGCGCTCTCGCGTCGACCTGACTGATGCCGACGTCAATTCCATTGACGCCATGCGATCGAGCACCCCAACGTCGTCACTGTTGGACGACGTGAAGGTCGCGTGCGCGCACGACGCGGACGCGAAGCTCTTGCTGGCCTACGGCTCAGCGCCTTCTGACAAAACTCGTCAGAAGTTGCCGAAGCATCTTCGTGCTCGTGCACACCGTTATCGGGTGCACGACGGGTTATTACTCTATAGTGCAGTCGACGACAACGCGGACCGCGTTGTCGTGCCCAATGACCATGACCTGCGACTCAGGATCATGTACGAGTATCACGATGCACCGACTGCGGGGCATCCGGGCCGTGAGAAGACATACCTTCTTCTCATGCGAGACTTCTGGGCCCACCAGTACAAATGGGTGCGCAAGTACGTCCGTGCTTGCGAGGTTTGTCAACGTGTGAAGGCTGCGCCTTTCGCGCAGGCTCCCTTGCAGTCACTACCAACTCCACGAGAGTGTTGGCAGTCCATGTCTTTGGACTTCGTGTTCGGTCTTCCCCCGGACAGCCAGGGGAACACAGGCGTTGTGGTCTTTGTTGACCGCTTCAGCAAGATGGTACATCTTGCTGCGGTACCCGCTGAAGTGACTGCGAAGCAGACGGCGCGTCCGTTCGTTGACATGGTGTTCAAACACCATGGCATGTCGATCGACATTGTGTCGGATCGGGACCCGCGCTTCACTGCACACCTTTGGCAAGAAGTGTTTACACTTCTTGGGAGTCAACTTTCGATGTCGACTGCGGACCATCCGCAGACGGACGGGCAGACCGAGCGCGTGAACCGCGTGCTCGTAGACGTGCTTAAGAGCTACGCTCACTCGTTCCAACACTGGAGCGAGTGCCTGCCGATGGCGGAGTTCGCCATCAACAACTCGGTGCATGCCTCGACCGGGCATACACCGTTCTACGTGAATGCCATCAGGCACCCACGCCTCCCGAGTCTACTCGGGATGGTGGCTCCTTCCTTAAGTGGGGGAGGATCTACGACTGCAACGCAGCAGTCGCAGAATGCCGCTGACACTTGCACAGTGTCAGCCGCGACTACGCGCAAGAAGAAGAAGAAGCACGCGTCTGTGCAGGGCACAGCCGCCGACAAGAGCAAGAAGAAGAAGAAGAACGGGTCTGTGCAGGGCACAGATACCGCGAAGACGAACGCAGAGACCGGGCCTACTGCTAGAAACGATCAGTTCGGACGAAATCAACTTCGTGCAGCGCAGACAAGCCGTCATTCGGTTTGTCCAAGACGCTATCGCAGCTTCTGTCGACCGACAGAAGCTGAACGCAGACAATGTTGGTAGGGGCAACACTAATGAATTCAAGAAGGGTTCATCGGTTTTGTTAGCAACTCAAAACCTGCCTAAACACGCAGTTTCCGACTTCGGGGCGAGCAAGCTCGCTCCGCGCTTCATCGGGCCGTTCACGGTGTTGGCATGGCATGGCAACGCCTACACGCTAGATATTCCATCTAGCATGCGCCTCCATCCGACCTTTTACGTCGGGCGGCTGAAGCCATACCTGCAGCACGAGCCACACCTAGCTCGGCTGGCCCGAAGCGGAAGCCCCAGCGGGAGCGAACCTCTGCTCCAGCGCGTGAACGCGCTGGGCCAAGCGTGCGACGCGACCTCCCACGTCGACAGAGATGTCCGACGCGGTCTGCGAGGCATGAGCGACTTGAGCCCTCATGATCGCCACCTCCTGCTTCAGAGCGGCGAACTCCCGGCTCTGATGCTGTTCCACAGCAGCGACCCGCTCCTCGAACGTCGGGCCAAGGTCAACCCCAGGTTGACCATACCCGGGGCGTATTCCCACCACCGCCGCCTCCGATCCGCAACGCCCGCGGCTCAACACGCTGGATTGTTGAGCGTATTGTGAACCATAGTATCCCGAAAACGAACCGGCAGCCGGTTCGTTATCGTATTCGTTGGAGAGGGGTTCCGCCCCACCAAGATACATGGGAGCCACGGGACGTCCTGCTGCAGGACGTTCCGGAAATAGTGAGGGCGTACGAAGCTCACCACGCACTGCCGACGCGAAGGTAGTGCGAGCGCTGTGGTCACCTACAGCGCCCGAGGTCCCACGATCGCGTTCCTTGCGTGCCAAGAACTTGGCACGAAGATCCTTGAGACTATCAGGTACACGAATCGTCGTGTACCCGTTTAGGTCGCGGTTGCTCAAGCGCACCGCACCCGGAAGACACAACGTGCACTGTTGGCCTTCGGGCACAGCGCATGGAATACCAGCGTCCACAGAGGATCTGTGGAGCTGCTCCAGCCGCCCGCGCGTTGAGAATGTCTCGAAGCGCTCACGGGCATGCTTAACCCGCTCGCGGTAAGCAGCCGGTTTCTAGTTGAAGTTCTCAACAAAAGCATTCCAACTTTGACAAAGTGCCTGCCACTCATGCACATTGCTGCGAGAAGAGGTCTTCTTGCTGGAGAAGTACCGGAGCTCGTGGAGGAGCCCGATGTAGTAGTCGCGCCTTTGATTCGTTAACGGATCAAAGTGCTGCTCCTCCGCAACAGCATCGTCGTGGATACCGCTGCATACGTACAGCGGGATTTCGTTTGGAGGCACAGTGTTGCCCACACGGCCTGCGATCTCTGACGCCGACGGCATCCACGGATCGCGCGCTGCCTGAGCAGCGCGCGGAGAGCTTGAAGGCGCCACCTCACGCGGGGAGCTTAAAGCCTCAGCAGCAGAGAGCGGAGTGTCGCTCTCGCCGCGCGAACGCTTCGAGCTCGAAGCGTCCGAGTCGTCTCCTTCACGAGGGCGTCTCGACCCGGCATGCAGGTCGAGACTATCGCTGTCGATAGACTCCTTGCGCTTGCTAGAAGAGGCCTCGCCCTCTTCCACCTCCACGTCGTCGTCTTCATAGTCAACGGCGCCGTTGATTACAGAAAAACCTTCGAGGACAATCTCTGGTTGAGTTGTCCCCGCCACAGCCTTGGCAGCAAGAGCGTCACGCTTTGCTTTGAGACGCTCGCGGTACTCGGGGATAGAGAGAGTCTCTATCCCGGCGGAGGACTTCCCCACTGCTGCAGCGTCGGTCTTCTTCGGCGAGCTCATTGCCGAATAAGCTCGAGTTTTCTTTCTCCCAACGTGAAGAATTGACGAATGGTCAATTTCCTGATTGACGTGCCGTGGCTCGGCGCGTCTAACATTGAGGGGAGGATGGTGTAACAGGGTTACACGCACAAGTGGCTACAGGCACTTGTAACTCTAACAGATACGACGTCTGTTAGAGGTTTGAAAGACTTTCTCGACCTTGGTGTAGATACACCAAAGGCTACATACATTTACGATCACCACGACGGGTGGTCCATAGAGACTTAGGATTCCTATTGGTTGAGAGCAGCATCTCTTAGCCAATGAGCGACAAGCATAGCATTGGAATTCTGCCAACCAGCCGTTGGCAGGTTCCTATCTTAGAATATTACATTTAGAGGAAGTCAGAAACATAAAACAAAAATAGCAGTTCTCATTTTAACCCAAAAACATTATTTGGATCGTTTATTTAGATTAATCTATACTCGGAGGCCCGAGTATAAATAACAAATTTAAACTAGGCTACGCTTCCTCACATACACGCTCACACGTGTAAGCTAAAGTAGTGGGCCAAAGTAGGCCCATTACAATGACCAACATGACTTGTCTAGGTGCAGGCTGCATTTTTTTTACATGCTAATTTGCTCAATACCCAATCACTCTTAGCCGAAGATGTCCAACCTCGTGTCTGTCGCCAAACCAATCAGCTCAACTCGACAGTGACACGAGCATCGTTCGTCTGAATAAGCCTTTTTTCCCTGCGTTGAAGCACCCACTTCCAAGGAATTGGCCCATTAGCGTATTTCTCATTCCGCAATTTACCCCCCCCCAAGCCCTCAAGTTAAAAGTTTGTTTGTTTGTTTTGTTTTGAATTAAGGATTATTATTGCCACTTAGCTAACATCCTCAAGTTAAAAGGTCAAGATCAGCGCACCGTGCGTCTCTCCTTCGTTCCGCTACTGTAGCTCTCTCGTCTGATCGTTAGCACACAACATAGTACAAAAATGAGCACAGTATACCTTACCTGCAAAATGAATGAAATAGCTCTCTCGTTGCTGGCGCCAACGCAGCCATTGGACGCTGACCAGGGGTGTTATGTCACCGATGGCCTCATCAGACCAGGCAACCTCAATTGGTGACTTTCGGTTCCTGAGAACCCACCACGATAAAGAAGAGCGGGGCTTGCTGGTTACCAGCCTCTCAAAGGTTTGGCTGAAACATCATTTCCGTATCGATACACTTCGATGTGCGCAACTATTTGTTCAATTACGCATTCTCGGGCAGTAGATGCCCACGTTAGAATCAACTAGAGAGTTGTACTGGTAGTGCTTTTAAAGATTAAAAACAAAACAACTTTGGGATTTACTCAATTATTATCCGTTATCATTGTCCATGAAACTATTGGTCGACCTATGTACCACTAGACTTGATTGAAATTGTGACTGGGTTTGGCGGTCCTTTCCCATACAAACATCAAGTATAAAGGATTTGTACTGACCCGGAAAAAAAATCGATCGAGTTTTCTGGTACATGTTGCTGAACTGAGCAAGCCCAGCATCGCTACCCTGTTGAATAGACGCCAATGAAGACACTAGTCAGCTGACAATCTCAACTTACAAGTATAGACCTCTCCACACTGTCAAACACCACTCTTCTATACAAATTCTAGATAGTACGTGTCTCCATTGAATCTTATCAACCTCGTCAGCTTAACCTTATTTGAGCAGCTTACTAGGCGTTATTCGAGCTGCTTAATCGAGTTAGTTCATTTATTACGCTTGAAACAGCTCTCCACGAGTTTGTTACCAATCTTACCGATAGGTTTCCGGGTGCGGCTATAATTTTGACCCGACCCAAAGTCTGTTTTTCGTCCATTGCAAAAAAACGGTTACAGCTTTTTCGATTCTGATTGTTGCATCTGTTTTCTATCGACTCTAGACGAATCATAAGCAGCGGTTTGGCACAATCATTGGTTTAAAAAATAATTTTTGGGGTGCGGTTCGCGCACTGTATGACATACAGTAATGTGTCTGCTCAAAGAACGCCTAATATATATGAAGAGAAAGAGTATATTTTGAATGAAAGGTTTGTGTTGTCACATGCGTATATACTGATTTAAAGACAAATGTATGCCCATCTCTACTTTTGTGAGCTCTGATTGCCTGTATTCTAACAACGATGTGCTGATTTGCTGATAGAGTCACTAAATCAGTATCCCGGCCTGATATCTGTGCGGATAGTGGGAATATTCTTTCTTGCATCATATAGGATTTCACCCGTTCTTTAAAGAGACACATTACTGTACAGTGTATGTTTGAACGGACTACCTACACTGTTATTGTGCCTTTCGGTCATTTTGCCGAGTCCTACGTAGGACTTTGGAGGTCAGTTAATCTGAGGTTGGTGGTCTCTAAATCTGAGATGCAAATCTCGGATGAGTCCGATGACTGGTCTCCTGGAGTCTCTCAGTCAAGTAATCTTTGTTTGGGGAAGCAAGCAATGCCGGAACCCGCGAAGGCGAATGGCGACGACTGGAGTGTTTAACGTATCGACTGCATCGTGTTTTCATAGGTTTATTCTGCGTTTGACATACACCGTATTAGAGTCAGCTCGTATGAAAGTCCTGCCACAAGACTAGGTAGGAGTCCTTCGTAAGACCTCAAACCCCGAATGCCGTGAAAATAGGCGACATTCGGGCTTTCGGCTGTTTGTAGGACCTGCGCAAGTGCTTCCATCGGACTAGCAATTCTTTGTCCTAACTACCTACGAGTAGGTAGCTGTTTTACACGTCCGATTTGCCAAAACAACCGAAAAGCACAATAACTCTTTTGCTCTTACACGCTGCTTTTTTGATTGCCTGTGATTGGTTGAAAAAAATAGGTTCGGCCCTCGGAGAACCGCTCGTGAATACCCAAAAGGGTGGAGAAGGAGGCATAGACACTTTACTCTCTTTAGCGACGTTTCCAGGCTCACGTCTGTACACGCGCGCTAATACCTACGCAAGGCCTACATGACTCCCGCACTTGCGGGGCATTACTATAATAATAGCGCTACTGTGCAGTGCAGCTGGCTGCACACTTTGAGTGTCCCGACCTTTCGGTGGATGGGGGGCGCCTCTTTCTACGAATCTTAAGGCCGCTCCACTCCAGTAGTGCCAATGTCTGCATTCGTGGCCAGCTGCTATGGCTTGTCGGTCCTCGTGCTGCTGGTGGCGGTAGCCATCGTCGCAGCGGCGGACCTGACCCCAGAGGAGGTGCAGGCGTGGATGGCCACGAACGAGGACTTCGACTGGCAGCAGCCGGAAGCGGCGGCCGTCGTGCGCATCGACAGCAGAGGCACGCAGGACGCAGACGGGAACCTCTACTTCGCGGGCTCCAAGACGCTCGACAGTAGCGACGTCGGCCAGCTCGACATCTTCGTGGCTCAAGTCAAGGCGGACGGCTCGCTCGGCTGGACCAGACAAGTACGTGCGTGGGTCGCCCTGCCGACTCGAGAGCTCTTGGGACGCACTCTAACCCGGTGTATCGGATACTACCACTGATGTAATTGACAGTGGGGAACGGACGAGGCCGACGCAGCAACTTTCGTCGCCGTGATCGACGAGACCGACGCGGCCGCCGGCACGACGACCCAGTATCTGTACGTGGCCGGCTACACGTGGGGGTACCTGGACGAAGGCGGCCACGCGCTCAACGGCTTCGGCCAGTACGGCGGCCGAGACGTGGTGCTGGCCAAGATATCGCTCAGCGGCGACAAGCTCTGGATGCGACAGGTATGAACGCGGGGCAGTGCTCCCAGTCGGTGGGTGATGACGACCAGCGTCTGCTCATGCGTCTTTGCGTTGTGTTTTTGCTGTCAGTTTGGGACGACGGCCAATGACTTTGCGTACGGCGTGGCGCTGGACGGCAGCTTCAACACGCTGCTGCTCTCGGGCGGGTGCGTGACCCACCAAGTGGACGAGACCGTGGAGGTGGACGTAGCGCAGATGCTCGAGACCAGGACGCACGCGGGCACAATGTCGGACTACGAGGCGCAGATCATGGACCCGAACGCTCGCGCCAGCGTGGAGAACCGACAGTACGACTTCGCCGTGAGTCTCAACTTTGGAGGAGATATACTAGACTATGCGATGAACGGAGGGGTGACGCTCACGCCGAGGCGACGGCGTATCAGAGAAGGAGGACTGGTCGCGGAGTACGCCGTGGTGCTGAATCGCCAGCCACTCGCGGACGTCGTCGTTCAGGCGGAAGACGTGCGGCTCGCAGACCCGAGAGGAGAATTCGTTCAGCAGCTCCAGTTTTTGACGCCGCAGCGTGTGGTGTTCACGCCTGCGAACTGGAATCGGGAACAGTACGTGCGTCTTGCCGCGGTGGACGACGATCTAGCCGAAGGTAGGCACTACGCCGTCGTGACCCACTCCGTGGCTAGCGCCGACCCGAATTTTGACGGAGATGACACTCCTTTTCTTACGGGGCGCAATGTAACGGTGCAGATCGACGACAACGACCTCGCTGGAGTTTCGCTCTCGAGACAGCATGTTTTCGTTGCTGAGGGCGGGGGCAAGGACAGCTACGATGTGATACTGACGTCTAGGCCGTGGCATCCAGTTAAGGTCGTGATCGTCCCCTTGCATGGCACGCAGACGGCCGTCGCCCCAGTATTATCGGGCACAGCCGCAGAAGATGGCTCCGCCGTGCTCATTTTTCCGCCTGAAGACTGGGATAAACCGCAGCGCGTGGTGGTGAGTGCCGTGGATGATTCCGATTCGGAGGTGGAGTTCGGCGGACTTTACAACGGAGGCCCTCTGCTTCATTACACTGAGAGCAAGGACATCCGGTACCATTCGCGTCGACCACAGTGCTTTGATGTGCCGAACTGTGATCCGTTGGATTCGTCTCTGTGTATATTGTCCGAGGAAGAACTACAAGATGGCCAGACTTCCGTTCGAGTGTGTGATATTACGAACGAGTGCGCGTTCGCACAAGGAAATGGCGCGTGTATTGCGAACGTCGTGAGCGGGGTCGGAGCTGTACCAGTACGCTTCGGAAATCCACCGCTAGACCCTGGGAGTACCGATGATACTATGGCAGACATGAGCTACGCGACTCTTATCGACATGCTGACGTCGGAATCAAACGATACCGATCTTATGGCGTTATCTGATGCTGCGGTGGACAGAGACTTGTCAAAATTGCACTTCGTGCCGCCCCCACCTGAGCTACGCAGCTTTGTGCTGAGTTTCCTCGGTCTGATGAATGTGGAGCAAGGTCGTAAAATGAGCGCGAATCCGAAGAACGTGGTGCACACGATCTGTGCGGGGTTGGTTCGACTCGAGACTATGCGCTGGGCGTTCGAGGAGTGGCCGAAAGGCTACGTGGTTCGCGTTCTCAACGCCGTATTCGCAATGTTTCCACAGAACTATGCGTTGGAGAGGCATTCTTGGAACTGTGGCATGGCGAGCTTCCTCCCCAGTAACAGCATCGAAGTGAGCGTCTGGGACAACGATCCCGGCGTCACGCTGTCGACCTCTTCACTGGACGTTACGGAGGGCGACAGTGGCGGCTCTTTCTACGACGTGGTTCTGAATGCGCCGCCAGCGATCGGAGGTCACGCGCAGATCGTCGCAAGTGCCGACAAAACGCAGATCTCGTCCGTGTATTGCTCCGTCAAGGAGTCGGATGAGTGTGGATTCTGGGGCAAGAACTTTGCAGCGCTCGCTCCTACCGTCTACGATCAATCTGCATGGAGCTCACACAGCATCCCCGCTCCGAACGTGAGCATTGCGATCGTGGGGAACTCGCAGGTGGCGATAACACCGTCGATCTTAACGTTCACGGCGACAAACTGGCTTCAACCTCAGCGCGTCGTGGTTCGTGCAGTCGACGATGCAATCGCAGAGCTCAACGCGAGCTACACGATCTCACATCGCGTGCAGAACTCCCCCTACGGATACACGAACGCCACAGCATTTTGGTTTCAAGGCACGATCGCACCCGCTCGTCTAGAGCTGTACCCGTCGTGGAATGCTGTAAGTGGGGGTGCAATTCCTTACAATGCGGTGCCAACCGTCATCCACTCGCCAGATCACACCCGTGTCAACGTTCTCGTGCGAGATAATGACGTGGCAAAGGTGAACGTGGTGGTCAACCAGCCCCAGGCAAAGCTTGCGACGAAAGAGGCGCGTGACGCAACGGACTGGGTGGGGGACTACATCACAGCGCTGGGATTTCACGACTTGTCGGTGTCAAGTACCGCTACAAGCAGCAAAACCATCGATTCAGCGCTCCAGAATATCCTCGTGTTCGCCTCCGGTGTCAAGACGTTCATGAAGTTCCACCTGCCGCACTTGCATGATGGAGACACGTGGCTCGCGTTCTCAGGGGCGACGCTGGTGCTCCACCAAACTCCGTACGAAGTCTTTGACGTCTCGGAGCTGGACGGCGGGAGCAGCTCCAGCGATTCCTCAGGTGAAGTCAGCTTTACGAGGGAGTATGAGTTAAAGGTGACGGTGGTGGACAACGCGTGGACGACGGACAGCATTCGCAAGGCGACAGCAGCGCCCAAACCTTTGAGCTTCCTGTCGGATGGCGCGTCGATGCAGGTCACAGCAACCGTGGAGAAAAGCCGCTCCATTGAGGTGGACATCTCGTCGCTACTGGCTCAAGTTCTACCCACCCGACTCTCCGTTGTATCCCTCCAAATCGAAGTACTGTCGGAAGGAGGCAGCACCGAGTCGATCGCCACGACGCAGTTGTGTTCGTCGGTCTTCGAGCGGAAGCTGCGTCCTCTTCTGGCGCTATCGTACCAGTTCCCGAACATTCTGAGCGGTCTACAAGCAAATCAGAGCTCGACGGCTGTATCGCTGGAGACCAAGAAGCCCCTGGAGGCCTCGTTAGCTACCAACGGGGCGAAGTACGATGACTCGGTCGACAGCGTCGTCGATGTGGCTACAACTACCAGCGAAAGTGAGCCGTGGTGGGAGGTGACGCTGCCTCAACTGACGAGGCTGGGCACATTGGCAGTATTTCTACCGGCATCTATCGTTGAAGAGAATACAGGCTCCGATGTTCTCAACATCGTCCTGATTGCGTCGCTGAAGGCGTTTGATTCCAAGGATATGTCGCTGGAAGACGCGCTTACGTACGGATGTTCAAGTGCGTGTCCTCGTGTGCAGCGCCTACCCGTTCAGAAGGGGATTCTACTATGGGACGTCCAGGCCGGTGCAGTCGCTGTGCGAATCTATCGCGAGGGAACAGGAGTGCTGCAGCTTTCTCAAGTGAAAGCCTTTGAGCCCTTCATCTCGGTGACTCCAACGGCGAATGGAGCTGGTATCCGCTCCCGACTGAAGTCGGACTGGGGCACAAACACTGCACAGTTGCAATCGTGGCGTCTTCTACAGACAGTGAGAAGATCTGAGAACGAGAACCTGGCCGTGGGGGTGGCTACTAGACAGAGCAGCACGAGCCCAAGCGATGCGTTGTCGTACCTGGCTGTGGATGGCCTGAAACACACCGACTGGGACCCTCTTATTATCCAAGACGAAGGAAACAATGGCACGATGGCAGCAGGGAGCACGCGAACGGATGTGGGCACCAATCCATGGTGGGAAGTGGACCTCGGTAGCGTGAAGCCGATTCGCTCTATCGTGCTGTATCCGTACGTGGGGAGCCACTACGACGAGCTCTGCGCGCCTATAACAACATCTACTGGCAGCAATGGTTACCCAGCATGGAGTGGCGACCTGTACGACTACAGTCATACGGACTCGTTACTGCAACTCAAGGCTCCGTTTGTTCAGCAGTTCGACGTATTGCTGTCGGCCCAGCCACTGACGAACAGCGATGGCACTGCTTCTGGGGCCTCTGCTACCGCCACCAAGACGCTGTCGTTTTCGTGTGCCAACTACACCAACTCCATTACGTGGGATAGTGTCTTCTCCACCGCGAGGTTTGTGACTGTACGGAAGCAAGGCACAGGCGTCTTGATGCTGAACGAGGTGGAGGTGGAACGCTGGAATCCAGCCACAGTATCGCGTTACTTGTTGCTGGACTTGTTTGGATCAGGGGCAAAGCCGCTCGCAGTCACCAGCGTGCAAGTCTTCCCACCCAGCGACGTAGCCCCCACAGACTCAACCATACTATCCGTTGCATCTCCGATACCGTACACGATCCACAGCGTAAGCTCCCAGTTAGCGACGTCGGGTGCAGGATCCGCAAGCGCGCTGCTGAACGCGAAGGACAAGACGCTGTGCTATGTGGCAGGCGCGACGTCCTACCACGAGTGGGTGGTGCTCGATTTCGGCTCGCCGGTGGAGGTCGGGCTGGTTGACGTCAATACCGACGTGAGTCAGTGTTCGTCGGCGAACGTGGAGACTGTCGCTGAGTTCTCCGTTGCGTCTCATGGGTCGGCGCTTGATGGAATCCGCAGTGACGCCGCATCAGCGGCTCTTAGTTCCGAGGGATTGTCGACTACATGCGCGCTGGATGCCACGGGGGCGGTTGTCACTCCATCCTCGCAGTGCACAAACTACGTTTGTGGAGGAACGGCGTGTCAGGCGCCTCTGAGCGTGAAGAACTCGGCTGGGAGTAGTTTGATCCTCAGCGACTTCGTTGACATTGCGGTTCTGGGCAAGGCGGGGCTGCTGCCAGTTGATCGACTCCCGTTGTCGGTGAACGAGCACCGCACCTTGTTACTGCGTGACAACCCAGTGGTTATCTGGCCGTTCGACGACGCAGCCAAGGTGCTGGTTAGCACTGACGAGAGCGAGACGGCGTGGGAAGGGAAGAGTCGAGCCACGGGCGCGTTGATGCTACCGACGACTTCGACTGCGGTGGATTTGAAGATCGACGATACGTTGGAAGCGACGTTCTTCTCGGCCGCAGTCGCAGTGCAGCCGGCTATGAGCTCGTTCTCGCTGGAGTTCTGGTTCGACATCAGCGCGGAGTTCATCGCTGCTGCAGCAGATTTTCTGCCGGCTGAGGCCGTGACAATGTACGGCAACGATGCAAGCGGCGGCCAAGTGACCTTCGGAACCGTCGGAGTTAGCAGCAAGACTGCGCGGTTCTACTTCGAGATGACAAACGCAGCGGATGGGACAGTGTGTCGAACAGATCTCGGTGAAGACGCCGCCTTGCTGCCAGTTGCGGAGAAGTGGCACCAAGCTGTAGCGACCTACGATCCTACCTCGTCCAGTATCTCCCTCTCCGTATGCGTCGCGGGGGAGCTGCAGACTACCAACTGCTACACGAGCACCGCGACGTGTAACATGGCGCTGCTCAGTCTCACGCAGAAGATTCTGCGCTTCGGAGCCCCCGAGCCAGACGCTGACGGCGGTGGGTTTATTGGGAAACTCACCAACGTGGCGTGGTTTGCTCGAGCGTTGACTGTCACCGAGATCATGGACCATTACCACGATTTTCTCGACGGCGTGGCTACTGACGCGACGGCAGCACACAACACGTACTCAATCGGGCTATCGTCCAAGCCGCTGAGGCCAGTGACCGTGAAGATCAACGCGGAGAGCGCGTGCTATCGCTTCAACCTGTGCAACGTGTCGACTATCCCGACTGTGCTGAAGTTCACAACGGAGAGCTGGAACCTGCCGCAGCTTGTGCACGTGCTCGCCACAGACGACCAGCTCTACGAGGGTTTGCATACTACGGACGTGTTCCACGTAGCCTCAAGCCCAGCGTTGTATCAACTCACGTCGACCGCTAGCACGGCCAGTGTGAATAACGCCACAGGGGGTCAGCAACTACTGCAAGAGCTCAACGAGTCGGTGACGGTGTTCTACCGCGATTTAGTGCTCTACGGGGTCTTGCAGAGCAGCGACAAGCGACTGACGCGACGGAATGCGCTGGTAGACTTGCAGGCGCAGTGGGCCCAGCAGCCAGTCAAGGAGGTCGTCGTCGCTGCCAACGTGTACGCCGAGCCCACCCCAGTCACGCCTGTGCTGGTGACAATAACGGATCTGGCCGTGCCAGGCATTGAGTTCTCCACTGCGTCGCTCAGCGTATCCGAAGACGGCAAAGGCAACGACTACCAGGTGGTGCTGCTCTCCGAGCCCACCGAAGAGGTGCGCGTGAGCCTCCACATCGCCTCTGGCTGCTATCGACGCTGCATTTCAAGCCCCTTGTGTCCCTCGCACTCAGTTGAGCTGGCGGACGGGACGTTCGCTGCAGCAGGAGACGACTCGTTCTTGAGCTGTGGCGATGACACGGAAAGTATGAGCACGAGCGCGCTATTGTGTAATGTCACGGTCTCCCCGGACATCCTCATCTTCTCGCCGGAAGACTGGAGCTTGCCCAAGACGGTGCGCGTCCTCGCAGTTGACGACCATCTCGACGAAGAAGACACGCACTTGACCATTATCCGCTCGACGTCGGCGAGCCTCGATTCTGTTTACAACCAGCTCGTGCTCCCGGATATTGTCGTCGCGATCGCGGATAACGACAACACGGACATGGAGTACTCGACGAAAGTTGTGGCTCTCTTCGAGAAAAGCCTAGATCTATCCACTCTCAAGTACCCGCACGCGGACCACTACACGCTCAAGTTGCTGACAGAGCCGTACGCCAATGTCACCATCGCAATGAGCAACGAGGCCAACGCCGTGTGCTATCGGCGCTGCGGCTACCCCTTTGACGAGACTTCGTGCGGACTTCCACGTCAGCAGAGCGTGAGTTTGGTGCACCTGCGCTCCAACTCGACGCGGGAGATCCACCAGATATCGCTGCGCATGACGAAGATCACGGAAATGCAGCGCATCGTGACGTACGCGAGTCACGTGGATCAAATCGTCCAGCTGCAAGTTACTGGTGGATTCGGCTTGGAGGTTCAGGCGATCGTCTTCCAGTTCAACGACGTCTTCAAGACGCGATATAAATCCGGCGACGCCATCGCAGCCGCTACGAGCTACGGCAGCACGTTCTCGATCTCAACTGGCGCGGGTGCCAGCTCCACAGCCCTCGACATGTTTGCGACGGCTCTGCAAGTGCAAACCGCAGTGAACGGTCTGTTTCCCGGAACCACCAACGCTGTCAGTGTCACGCGGGACGTGCAGTACACTGCATCGACACTGACGTGGAGTATCACGTTCCTGCGGTTCGTGAGTGCGGATGGCGCGTTACCACTGTTGTCTGTAGCAGCGAACGGGGCGATTGAAGGCACAATTTCAAGTCAACGGTCGAGAGCAAGCAGTTCTCCTACTGGGGCACTTAAGCTCAGCTACGGTGCAGCGACGTTCACAGTATCGATGCCACCTACTGCAGCTGCGCTTCAGACTGCTCTGGGTTCACAGGCTGGGATCTACTCCGTATCGGCTTCTCGGCGGCTTCTCAGCGGTGGGGGCTACGGATTCCAGTACAGCGTCACGTTCGTGAGCGTGGACACCTTCGCCAGTTTGGTCGTGAATTCCACAGCCAGCGTTGTTGCTTCCCCCGACGCCATCACCCCGTTGTCCGTATCGGTGGTAGAAACTCAGTCACCAGTGCTGATCGGTGGAGCGTTTGTGATCGACTACTTCACGCCGCTCAACATCACCACGACCGCCAAGCCGAACCGCACGGTGCCGATCTTTTGGAACGACACGGCCGACACAGTCGCTACCAAGCTGGGGCAGCTCCAAGGCCTAGCGAACGTCACTGTGTCTCGACAGAAACTCACTGCGGAAGGAGGGATGGCGTGGACTGTCCAGTTCCTGCAGAACTACGGGAACCTCCCCAGTATGATCGTAACTCCATTAAACCTGACGGGCAAGGGGGTCACGGTTGGAGTGAACACCGTGCGGGACGGAGAGCCCTTAAGAGGGACCTTCTCAGTGCAAATGGGCGGTTGGTTCAAGAAGACCGACCCGCGCACAAGCCGCGCGTACATAATGAACCTCCCGCTGAAGAATACAACGGCGTTGCCCTTCAACGCGACGTCCTGGAGGCTCCGCAAGGCGCTCTTTGCTTTGGACATCACGGAAATGACAAATGTGACGCGCGCGGGCGTGGACTGTGACGTCTTTAACGTCTGCAACGGGTACACGTGGACTATCAGCTACCTCAACAGTCCAGGAAACCTGCCGCCTATCGCGGTGTTCGCGGACGATCTGATGCGCCAAGCTCCAGGGATGACTCTCACCTCCACGACTGTCGCCAACGGGACGTACTTGAGAGGAAGCTTTTCGTTGCGGCTTGAGCTGCTGGATCCGATCACGAATCGGACGTACGTCGGCACGACGTGGAAGTTACCCGTCAATGTGAGCGCGATAGGCATGGACGAAGCGTTGGAGGCGCTGCCCTTTGTCCGCTCGAACCGTGAGGCCGAATACGACCCGGAAACCAAGGTCTGGCGCGGTATCAAGTTCGATAAGGGCGTGCGCGTGTACCGAGAGGGGCCGTATCTCGATGGAGGCCACACGTGGCGGCTGGAATGGGCGCTGGAGGACTACATGCGCTTCGCGGACCTGAAAATCACCACGGATGTGTCGCTGGTGACGCAGGAGATTGAGCCGCTGCCAGTGCCGTCCGAGCTGGATCTTCAGGGCAAACCGAGATGCTCGGCGATCCCCACAGCGATTTTCCAGGCAGATCCGACCGATCCGTTGGGCCTTCGAGGGTTTTGCGTCTACGCCATCGCCAACGAGACAGTGCAAGAGCGATTCCTCTGCAACTACACGGTGCTGAACCCGTGGATCGTGTTCACGCCTGAGAACTGGTGCGTTCCCCAGCAAGTCAAGCTCGAAGCTGTTGACGACTTCCTCGACGAATACACGACTGAGAACGGCACCGAGACGTTCTCAAAGGTGACGCACACCGTGTTCAGCGACGACTACATCTACTTGGCGCTCCCGCTGCCAGACGTGACCGTCAGAGTCGAGAGCGACGACGTCGCCAAGGTGCTCGTGTCCGAGTCGGCGCTGGAGGTGAGCGAGGACGGCGTGCTCGTGGCTCAGTACTTTTTGCAGCTGAACTCGGAGCCGCTGGCCGACGTGAAGATCGTGGTTCTACCCTGGCTTGACAGCGACAGCACGCAGTGCTACCGCTTCGGACTGTGCAACCTCACGCTCCCAGTGAGCGAGTACGTCTTCACGCCGCAGAACTGGGACGTACCGCAGAAGGTCGCAGTGCTTGCTACCGATGACAACCTGGACGAGTACGATACGCACATGACGGGCATTTCGCACGTTTCCTACAGCGCCGACCCCAAATACAACGCGATCCCGACGATCCCCAAGATCAGCGTGACAGTGCACGACAACGACGCATCGGGCTTTATCGTCAGCAAGTCAAGTGTCTTCGTGACCGAGGGGCTCCTCGGAGCCGTCGATTCATACACCGTCGTGCTAGCTTCAGAGCCGTTCGCGAAGGTGACCGTGGCCGTCACCAACTTGGGGACAGTGGGGAATCTCGCCGTGCCAAGCCCCACGAAGCTCGTGTTCACGTGGCGCAACTGGAATATAACGCAGACGGTGAATGTGACAGCGTTCGATGACCACACACAGGACGTCGTGGGCTCTTCGAGCACGCTCAATCACTCGCTTACGACGAACGATGTGATCTACGCTGGACTGAAGAACCTGGCGGGCGTCAAGGTATCCATCACCGACAACGACGTGTCCGGGATCGAGCTGTCCACGCGGGAGCTGCGCGCGCCCGAGAGCAACACGAGCGTGCTGTCATACAACGTCCGTCTCACGTCGGAGCCGTGGTCGCCGGTGGTTGTACGCCCCAACGCCAGTCACGACTGCTACCTGCGCATCCAAAGCGGAGAGCACGCCTGCAACGCGAGTATTCTGAGCGGCTGTACCTCGCTCTACTTCAGCGCTACGAACTGGAGCGTGTGGCAACCTGTGTCTCTCATTGCCGTGGACGACTGGCTAGACGAGGCAAACGTCCACACAGCTCGGATCTCCCATGCGTCACTCAGTTCGGACCCTTTATACGCAGTCAGTGACTACGCGGCAAGTGGCGGAGATCTCAAGCTCTACATCACCGACAACGACGTCTCGTTCGTCAACATCTCCATCCAGAGCGCGACTAAGCAACTCCACGTGGCTGAGGGCAGCTTCAACGACTCGTACAGCGTCTTCCTGAACTCGGAGCCGTACGAATACGTGACACTGACGCTGCGCCCCACGATCGAGAAGATCGTGAGTCTCGCGGACTCCGTGTACACGCAGCCGCAGATCGGCGCTTCCTTCGGTTCTTCCTCGTCTTCAGCGATGACTTTACTTGGAACGGAGGCGATCCGCAGCATTCAACTGGTCTTCACGCCGCTGGATTGGTCGCGTCCGCAAGTCGTGACCGTGTTTGCCATCGATGACGAGATATCGGAAGCTGCCACGCAGTATTCGTCGGTTCTCCACGCCGCGTCGAGTGCTGATGCGAACTACAACATCTCCAACAGCTCCATCGGCGTCGTCAGTGTATCCGTCATGATCAGCGACCGGGAGGCGATTCCCCCTCCGCTGCCGGTGACTGCGAAATTCGACAGCTCCGGCTCAAAGGTCAACATCGCCTTCGACTCGTCGGTCTTCCACGCGGCTTCAATGGACGTCAGCTCGTCTGGAACGTATGTGTCTCGCCTCAAGACTTTCCCGTGCAGTCTCGTGTTCAATCTCGTTGCGACCAAGTATTCGCTGGGCTCTGCCGCGTACTGTTTGTGGGTGGATGGCAAGAACCTACGCATCGAGCTGAGCAACGGAGCGACGTTGGCTGCGGCTGACAAGCTGGTGCTGAACGACTGCAGCTCCTTTGCCGATCAATACTGTACCGCAGCGGACGTGCTGCGCGCGCGGCCTATCAGCCGTGCGTTCTCTCAGGCTTCGATCGCGGTGCAGGCTCCGAGCGACATTGTCCAGCCCAGCGCGGTGCTTGTAGTCCCCGAGAATGTTGGCAGCTGTGGAGCCTGGTCAGCCGATGCGTCGCTTTCAAGTGGGGCCGGTGGTCGGCCGTTCGCGCAGTTGCTTTGGTTCGCTCTCCCTGCCTCGCTGTACTCCAGCTCAGTCTCTCAGACAAGCGCGGATGCAGGGTTGGCGTTGTATCAGCGCCTCAACGCCGGCCTTGAGCTGCTGTGTCAGAAGTACAAAAGCGACTGGATAACGGGCACGTCAACCCTTACGGCAGTTCCAGCTGCGGACATCGCGCTCGCTACGGCGGCGAACACCAACGCAGCGTCGGATCTTACCATGCTATCCACCATGGCACAGCTTCGCTCCGCCTGCTACGTACGATCCGCTGCGCAAAATGCCACTACAGCGAGCTCTTTGCTCCTTCGCGTCAACAGTTCGCTGCTGGAACCAGGCGCTGGATACCGTGTTGGGTTGAAGCTTGTGAACGCCTTCGCTCAAACGACGGTGGTCTCGAAGAGCGTGAGCGTGCAGAGTCAACCAGGACCCGCAGTGTTTATCGTGGGCGAGTCGAGCCAAACCGTGACGCGCGTCGGATCTCCAGTCGTGATGCAGGTTGATGCTGCTGTGAGCTGTCCGACTTTGTCAAGCTCGGACGTCGCCTATCGCTGGACTACAACCAGCAAGAGCACAGACGGCTCCGGAGCTGTCGCGACGGTAGACTTTAGCAAGGACAACTCGGCACGCGACCCGCGCGTCTTCCGCTTGGCGCGCTCGTTGCTGCAAGCTGGCCTCACGTACACGTTCCGAGTCGAAGCGTACATGAAGAGTGCGTCATCCAACCAGTCGTCGAGCAGCTTTGCATCTATGGTGGTGGTCGTCTCGAGTAGCTTACCACAAGTCACGATCAAGGGCGGTGACTGTGCTCTCGGTGAACGAGACACTCTAGTGCTTGATGGCTCCACAACAGTTGATCCGGACGCCTCAAGCACAGCGTTCACGTACACGTGGACGTGCCAGGACGTCACGAACACGTCGGGCTCGACTGTGGCTTCGTGCATGAACGCGTCAGCCACGCCGTCGGTTCCTCTGTCTTTGAGCTCCGCGACTGGGCCAGTGCTGCGAATCGCGCCATTCAACTTCGTCTCTGGTCGCCAACTGAAGTTCTCGTTGACTGCGGCCAAGGGGTCTCGCAGTGCGACGGCTTCGAGTGTTATTTGGACTGTTGCTGGTTATCTCCCGGTCGTTCAGGTCACTGCGTCTGCCTCGAAGATCAATCCCTCGAGCCGCTTGTCTCTTACGGCTGCGGTGAGCTCGGATTATCCCTACACAACGCGGTGGACTCAGACACTGGGGGACCTCGTTCTTCCTACCGCCGACGTGAGCAACACGAGCGACGCGTTCACATTGCCACTAACGAGCGCGAACAACGCGATTCGCAGCTTCAAACTGACGCCGGGACTCACGTACAACTTCCGACTCGTGGCCAACGACACCGGAGGCAACGTCGGCTTCGGCTCAGTCACGGTTGTGGTGAACTCCCCGCCTACATCTGGTACTTTCACTGTGAGCCCGAGCTCAGGATACGCCATGCAGGACTCGTTCACGCTCACTTGCTCGTTGTGGAGCGATGACAAGGACGACTACCCGCTGTCGTACTCCTACGGAGTTCTTTCGGCCGCGAGTTTCAAGCTGCTGCAAGATAACGCGGCGGATGTCAACGCGTTGGTAGCTCAGCTACGGAAATCCATGACGCCGTTGGTGGCGACGCAGTTGTCGCCCACGGCGACTACGAAAATGTTTCCGCCTGGCAACTTGGCGGACAGCGAGAACGTGACGATCGTGGCGTTTATCAGCGATCGACTGGGGGCAGTGGCGCTGGCTTACGACACGATCGAGGTGCTGCTGCCTGAAGCTGCCAAGGCGCAGCCGACAACGTTCCTTTCGAGCCTGTTTGATGCGAATCACAACCTCATTTCTAGCGGCGACGCGTCGGAGGATGTGCGTCAGGTTTTGTCGGCTTCGATGGTGCTGGAGACGGCGTTCAGCTCGTCGTCGTCGTCCGATGGGCCTACAACAAAGACTCGACGCCTTGCTAGTTGCCCAGAAGGATTGGTGGGGGCCAACTGCGCTACGGAGATCGCTGTTGTCCAGCAGATGAATGCTGCCATCTTGGCCACAGTATCGACTGCAGTTAGTACGATGGAGCCAAGCAGCTCGGGTCTTGGCCTACAAGCGCACGTGATCAGCTCGGTGATGCGCGGCGCGCCGCAAGTACTGAGCGCGAGCGAGATCAGCCTTGTGACTCAGCTCAGCAGCGGCATCGCAGGCAGCGCGCTTACGCTGGACGCGCCGGGCGAATTCTTGGATCTGACGAGCGACACGCTACTGGAAGTGATAGCCGTGCTCCTCGGGCTCAGCAGCCCTAGTTCCAGCACCACTAGCAGCGCGCGCAGACTTTCAGACTCGGACAACGTCACTTGCTCCGATACAGTTGAGTCTGCTGGGACTCGCGCGAACTGGAACAACATGGTTCGTACGCTTCAGTCTCTAGCGACGTTGAGCAGCGAGGGATTGCTAGGTGACGAACCGCCTACTACGCTGGAAGCAAGTGACGTGCGCACGTATTCTTCACGAGGTTCGAGCTTCACGGACGCGCCCTCAAGTGAGCTGTCCATGTCGCTCACGTCCACTTCCGTAGCGTGTCTGGGATCGGACCTCTACCTCGACGCCTTCTCACTAGCCAAGAGCCCGCACTCAGCGTGTACGTTGAACAAATCCGAGGCCATCTCTCGCCTCACTCTGTTCTCGGTGCACTCCCAAGCTGCGCTCGATGAAGCTGCAGCGGTGACGACGTATTCGTCTGACGCTGGTGTAGACATGCAGACGCTGGCCAGTACGAGCACGTGTGTCCGAGCAGCCTCTGATTCCATGCGGCGCCTGACATCGGACGATACCGAGGCTGAGACGGAGAAGTGGATGCCGCTAGTTGCCCTCACAATCCCGCACCAGCGCGAACTGTCAGCCATCGAGCAGAGCAACTTCTCGACCGCGTGCAAGACTTGGGATGCGGAGATCTCGAGCTGGTCGGTGGACGTGTGCTTCAAGGACGACAGCATGAGCACAAGCGAGATGACGGTGTGCTACTGCAGAGAGGTGGAATCGGCTCTGGAGGTGCTGGTGACGCTGGAAGAGCGCTTGGACTTCTACGCGCTGCATCCGGAGTTGTACCGGAACGACCAGCCGTCGCTCGTCGTCAGCGTCACGCTCGCCGTCCTCGTTGGGGTCTTCGTGATCGTTGCTAAAGCTGGCCAGACCTTGGATGCACGAGATGCGCAACGGGAGAAGCTCACTACCATTAAGAGACTCAACCGCGCCAAGTGGAGTGAGCTGGAGGCCCGCACTCAAGCGACCAACGTATTGGAGGACTTTGACTCGTTCTATGTCGCTCAGAAGAAGAAACGACTGGAAGCTCGACCACCTTCGGAAGCGCCAACAGCACCCACAGTCGTGGGTGAGTCGTCGGCCGTGCTCTTCTCGTCGTCTACGCGTGGAGTGCAGTTCGGGGAGGCAACAAATGATCCGATCAACACAACAGTGCAGCTCCCTGACGAGGCTCGCACGCTGTTCGGGTCGTCGCCACTGGTAGACCGACAATACCGACGCATGACGCTGCTCTTCCGATTGAGTAACCTCGCTTTAGCGCTGCTAGGCGTCTTGCTGCTGTTCGCAGGACTGGAAGTGCAGTTCGTGCTTGGACGGACTCCAGCGGAACTTGTGTTGTACTTGTACGGGGGCCCTCTGGGCATCGCGCTCATGGTGGGCGGTACCGTGCTGATTACTGGAGGAATCTCGGGAGTTCTTCTTGCACGACGGGGGGCGTCTCACGCAGCTCGGACTGCGTATTTATCCTCGCTAGGCGTCGGTCTGTTGGCCCAGCTGCTCGCTGTTATGTTCGCGTATCACTTGCTCGAGAACTTCAACGCCATGCCGCGAGGTGTGGCGCTGGCGCTGAAGTCTCACTGGGACGCACTATCCTCGGACGACAAGACCCAACTCCAAGTATCTTACGGATGCTGTGGTTTCTTGGCTATCAGCGAAGAAGGCTCTTGTCCGGAGGAAGCTCTCAATACAGTCCCGCCCCGCACGTGTTCGGCAGTTCTCGGAGCTCAGGCATCGACGCTATTCTCCAGCTCGTTCGTCTACGTGGAGGCTGTGCTCTTTGTCGAGATCGCGTGTGTTGCTCTGGCGAACTTCCTCGTGCGCTGGCGTCGGATTCGACTGGTTCAGCTTGCCACAAGCGGTGCCAACGCTAGTGCTGAAGCTTCCATCGCTCGCTCGCTCGTATCCGTTGCGCTATTGTGCTCACTGCCGCCACTGTACGCGTTATTGGCTTGTGCTGCTGCTGGCGCTGTGCTTTTCGGAGTTGACTTGATGGTTCAGTGGGGCGCGATGGCGGACCCGCTCGTTGCTGCGCTGTTTGGAGTGGAGATCGGCGCGTTGATTGTCGCTGGAGCTACAGTTTATTTTGCTATTGCTCTCTGGTCAATGTACGCGCTAGGCAGGCGCGACGTCCGAGCCCTACGCTGGATCGCTGGGCTCTCGTTGGTCTTCTTGCTGTTTACACTTGCAGTGCGCGCATACTCTGGACGGATGCTTGGCGACTTCCACGTGGATCCGTCGATCAGTCGCGCTATTGAGGCCAAGTACACTGCACTTCCGCTCTCATCAACGCTTCTGAATCTGGAGATGACCTTGGGCTGTTGCGGCTTTCGAGACTACACGCAAGGCACTTGTGTGGAAGACTCGTCGAATATTGGTCTGCCTACTTGTCGTGAACAAGTAGAGACAGCTTTGGAGCGCGCAATGTCTTTAGCGATCGATCGACTAACGGGATTTGTGGTTGCTGAAGCTGTTGTGCTAGTGCTGCTGGTTTGGCTGTGTCTGCGCCTTCGACGCTTCGCTTCTTTGGCTGCGATTTCTTCTGCACAAGCGGCTATTGAAGCTACCTGCCCTCGTCAACCCCTGACACTATTCCAACAAATCTTCGTAGTGGTGTTGGCATTGCTGAGTCTCGTGGCTGCAGCTGCCGGTATTGGAGTTCTGTGTCTGGGGGTCGATGTGCTCTTCGAGCTCAACGTGCTGCAGTTGTCGTACTTGCTTCGTGTGTTCGACCGCCGCTTAGGTGCCTATCTGCTCATTTTTGGTGGTGGAATGGAGCTCTTCGCGTTGTTCGGCAGTGTCGTGGCGTGGTTCGGCGCACAAAGAACGCCTCGACGCAAGACGATGAGGAAGTGGGTGGTGAACAGCTACTTGGTAGCGTGTGTGGCGCTGTTTATCACTGCGTTCATGCTGGCTGGAGTTGGACATAAGCTTTCAGTGCGTCTAGCACCTGCGACTGAGGGGGACGATGTCACTGCCAACGAGATAGCGGTTGATTCGCGTCTCAAGGATCTGTGGAGCTCAGCGCCGTCCACTACGAAACTATTCGTACAGAATACGCTCCAGTGCTGTGGCTTCGAGCGTGTTGAAGCGGCTAACGGATCCGTAACGTACACGCTCCAAGCTGAGCAGTTTGGATGGCGGAGACTCACCTCGACGTCCACGTATCAAGTTTACAGCTCGAATCACGACCTGGAGTCTCAGAGAACCCGCGTGCTCACTGAGACTCGAGCAGAGACGACGCTGGTAACTGACAGTACACAGTGTCCACCCGATGCCATCGACGGTTGTGCCACCCCCATGAAGCAATACGTTTCTCGTGTAGCCCGTATCGCCTGGCAATTGTGCAGCGGACTTGCCACCTTCAGTGTTGCAGCGTTGTTCTGCGCCAGCGGCTTACGTGACATCGATCAATTATCAAGACAATGGCAGCCTGGCTGGCGACTTCGCGTTGAGCGCTTGGCGCTGCTGCTCATGGTTCTGGTAGGGACTTTAGCTGCGTTGGTGTGCTTCATCCTGGGCTTGGACGTGGCTGTCGGGTGGACACTCTTCAGCTCCAGCGCCTTCCAAATGGTGGTTGCTCGGTCAATGGGCTCGGTGTTGATGCTGTACGGCGTGCTGGCTCTACTCACCCATGCGTATTCAACTCGAGCCGCCCTTCGCTTCAGCGTGCATCAAATGTTCTTGCAGTGCGTTGCTCGGCTGGTACTAGCTGCCGCAGTGTTTGCGGGTGTGGGGTTCACAGCTTATCTGTCGCATTACTCGTCAGCGTCGGACGCAACTTGGCACGCGCAGCTGACAGACTTCCTAGATGAACAATGGAGCTTACTGACGCCCTCCACACAGAATACGATCGCGCTCGAGTTCTCATGCTGCGGGTTTAATGACCCCGTGCTGGTAGCTGGCCAAGGCATCGTGTTTGATCGACCAGCGCTTGGCTACCCGGGCTGTTCCCTAACGATCTCGCGTGGCTGCAAGGGACCCCTCGTGACGGGAGTTGAGTCCTCGTTTACGTGGCTGTTTGCCTTCTTACTAGCACTTGCGCTGATGGAGATCGTGTTGTTCTTCCTCGGCGCTCTCGTCCTTCGTGACGTCCGCAACTACGAGGCAGAAGCGTGGTTCGCTTTGGAAAGCCGGCTGCGCTATGTTGCGGGGAGTTTCAGACGCGATTTCCGGCGGCAGCACGTGCTGGTTTCAGTTGGTGCGAGGTTTGACGCGCGCCTCACGCGCGCTCAGCGTGCAGTGAGCGTGCTTTGTGCTTGGGCGGCGTCGCTCGCGGTGTATGCAGGCTATTACGCCACAAAAGGATGCTACCGGACGTCGTTGAAGTCGTGCGAGCAGCCAGGTGCAGGCGAACTACTGGGCTTTGGGCTAGTGTATGGAGGCGCTGTCGGAATCGCCGTGCAGACTGTGACTGTCGCGTTGTTCGAGCATGTGCGGCACCGTGCCGACGATGAAACCAAGGAGGTTGCTACTGCTAGACAGCGGAAGGAGAAGGTGCTGCTCTTCCGTGGGCCATGGTTCCGACGGCGTCGCGCCGAGACGCAGGAGTCAGCCAAGGTCATGGAGCAGTCGATCGTCGCAGGAGAGACTTCGACGCTTGGCGCGACGCAAACCACGACCGAGGAGCGCTGGTTCGTGTGGCTCACTCGCTTTGTCGCCTTGGCGTTCCAGACCTGTGGGGTGGTTTTGTTCCTGGGAGGCTGCGCGCTTGCAACACTGCTTGGATTACTACGGTTGGGCTACAACAACTCCCTGTATGGTGTACCACTTGATGAAGATGTTCTGGAGCTGCTAGCGCTTGCGGTCGCACTCATCGTCGTCTCACTGCTCGCGGCACTAGCCAACGATTTACGTGAGCAGCAGATTAAGCGCCCGCTTCGTCGCAAGATGACCCCAGTGATTGTGATGCTTGTGATCGTGGCGATCGCTGCTGTTCTAGCGTTGGGCGCGGTGCTTCTCGCGGTGTTTATGATTCACGAGGTGGTTCAGGACGACGCGAGCGCCCTCAATAGCTGGAGTGTCCGCACTACGGGCTTTAGCGTGGCGGAGCGACTCGAGACGGCGTGGAAAGAGGAACTCACGGGCTACGCCAAGGACACAGCGCAGCAGGAACTACGCTGCTGTGGGTTCTGGAGCGCTACAGACGCGCCGTTTCTTCCGTGTCCTGAAGGCGATCCCGTGGAGGTCACTTACGAAGCATTGAGTGTGAGCGGCGCTGTCGTGACTGAGACGAAAGATGAGTTCACCACCTTGCCAGGGTGCCGCGCAGGGATGCTCGCGCGCTTCCAGCGAGGTGCGGACGTGGCGACGTACTGCGCGCTTACCGCTGCAGGGCTGCTGTTCCTGATGGTGGTCACCTCACTCTTTCTCGCGCGCGAGCTGGCGATTTCCAAGGACGCTAAACTGAAGCTGCGAGTGCCAGACTCTGGCGCCAACGAGGACGAAGTCAAGCGAGACGTGCGCGAAACATTTGAGACGGTCGTCGGGCTCAAAATCGCCGTACCAGCTCGGGGCAAGCTGCGCTCGCAGTTGTTGGCTTCGAGTCTGGATAGCGTGGCGCCTACAGTTGCAAGTGAACTGGCCGCAGCACCTTTGAAACACGAACAGGTTGTTATCTCCAGCGCACTGTCCAACGAGGTAGACCGTGGCGTTGATGACGGTGTGGCTCTTGCCGATTCGGTCGGTGTCGGTGGTGATGACAGCGAGAGTGTGCCGTACCCGGCATCGATAGTGTACGTGGTGTTCTCCATTTGTCTGGTATGGCTAGCAATCATGGCCAATGTCGTGGCGATCAGTGCGATGGAGCTGGGCTTGGCCACGTCGTGTCACTGCGTGTTGGCCTGGGCCGTGGGTGTCGCTATTCAGGAGCTCGTAGTGGAGCCCGTCGTGATTTTCGCGTCTATCGTAGCGCGCACGCTGCGTGACTGGTGGTCGCGCACTCTAATTGCAAGGATCATCCGTCGAGGCCGCGCTCTGCTGCGTATCGGGCCGCAAGACGCGAGAGCATTGGAGCGCGAGCAACTGGGTAAGTCGCTGACTCTGTACGATCGCTTGCGTTATGCTGCTGCTGTGCGCATCCAACGCCGCCTGCTGACGAAGGTTACACGCGCTCGCTACCTGCGTCAGCTTCGGGCGCACAAGCAGGAGCAACATCGTTTACTTGCAGTTCGGAGGCGCGAGACGCTGCGCAAGACGCTGACCCACTTCAGCGAGGAAGAGATCGATGCCTTCCGCTTGTTGTTCGCATCCGCAGACGCGGCGCAGCTTGGCTTGGTGTCACACACGGCCATCGCGCAGGCCGTTTATGATCTGGGCGTGCACGTGCCAGCTACGAAAGTCCGTGAACTGCTGGAAGACTTCGATCCGGCCTATGCGGATCTTGTGGACTTTGAACACTTCTTGTACGGCATGCACTGCGTGCGCGTGTATCACCAGCAGCTACAGACGCAAGAAGCTGAAGTCGCTGAACAGCCTAAAGCGAAGCGGATCGACGACGAGAAGCTCGTGAGTTCGTCCGATCGCTTCGGTCCTCGTGCGGACCCGCGAGCCGAGCTGCTGGTCAAGCGCCAGAATCTGCTGCGCGAGCTGCGAGACCGTCGCGAATCGCTCGCACACAAGTTGATGCGGAAGGTGAGCGGGAAGCTGCCGCCTTTGATGCAGCGTGGTAAGAATGCGAGGGCGGGGTCAATCGACGAGGGCGACGAGTTGCAGGCGGAAGATGAAGCGGCCACAGTAGGCGATCAGCCTACGGGCACCTACGTCTTCTGGCAGAACCGCAAATTGTCGCCCAAGAAGCGCGCGCTTGAGTCCGTCCTGAAGAAGAAACACCAGGCGAGGTTGCAGTCCGAGAAGCGGCAGCGGGATGAAGCTGCGGTGGAGGGTTACGATGCCCCCACGACCGCTAGAACCGCCGTAGAGCTGGATGCAGGTCCGCGGCCGAAGACATCGACGTCTCCTGCCAAGCGCGCTCTGAAGACTGTGGTCAGCAAGAGAGCTGTAGTCTCTCGAGGGAACACGGCAACAGCAAGAGCGGAGACTGCAGTGTTACCGCAGCCAACCGAGCCAGTGACTACTGCACCAAGCACCGCTAACAGCGAAGAGGAAGATAAAAAGCCCGTTGAATCAGTTGCTGCTGCTGGTGAGGAGCGAGGCGGAGACAAGGTGGCGCCTGTCGTCACGGTCGAGCTCGAAGCAGGCGGTAGCAGTAACTTGGTCGAGAGCAGAGCTGCCACCGCTGCCACTACCACTGACGAGCCCAAGCCTGCGGACCCAGCCCCCAAATCCTCTCCGAAGGCGGAGGAGGCCAAGCCCTTCGGCGCGTACATGCTGCTCACGAAGCAGCCGCCGCCGTTCCGACCGCCGCAGAGGAAGCAGGAGGCGCCTGCTGATGGCGAAGGTGCAGCCGACGCTGCTCCTGCTGCTCCCGTATCTCGCCCCGTGACTGCGGAGAAGCCCAAACCCAGCGGCGCCCAGAGCGCCTTGGAGAAGGCGCTGCTCAAGAAACAGAAGCCTAATAAGACCAAACCAAAGCCGTAGGGCGGGCGATCGTTGCGATGGAGCGTATCCAAAAAAGTGCACGTTGAAGTTGTCACGTCGCGCTGACTCACCGCGCATAATCGCGCTAAATCACAGCAAAAATACAGCAAACTAACCTGCTATTCACATAACCCTAGTGTTTTTTCTACAACCGGGATACAGCAGCCGGCCAGCCGGTCATCCATCACTTACTTCACTATCCCGCCGCGCTGTCCGGCGCTTCAAGGCCCCCGTCTCTCCGTCCCGCCGCTCGCGCCCCGTAGGCGCGCCGCCCATGCGCCGCAATGCCGTCCACGCCCGCTCCCGCCCCTAATGACGCCGCCGCCGCCGCTGTGCCGGACGACGGCCTGGTCTTCCTGCCGCAGGCCTCGCCGGCGCTCGAGCTGCTGTGCGTGGCGCTGTACCTGACGCTGGCGCTCGTGGCCGCCTGCCGCGCGCTGTCGCTGAGCGCGCGCGCCTCGGCCTTCCAGCGCAGCACGTTCCAGCGGCTCATGGTGGCCTTCGCGCTGGCGCGCGGCGCGTCCTTCGTGGCGCAGGGCGTGCCGCGCAACCTGCTGAACCGCGCGGCGCTGTGCCTGTTCTTCAGCCTCGTGCTGTTCCAGACGCTCTTCTGGATCGACATCGCCAACCCCAAGGTCTCGCGCCGCTCGCGCCGCATCTGGGTGGCCTTCATCGTGGCCAACG
This sequence comes from Phytophthora sojae, assembly GCF_000149755.1. Classification (NCBI taxonomy): domain Eukaryota; phylum Oomycota; class Peronosporomycetes; order Peronosporales; family Peronosporaceae; genus Phytophthora; species Phytophthora sojae. The sequence goes on along the minus strand of NW_009258121.1, from coordinate 1,230,347 downwards.
GCGCCTTCTACGCCGCCGTGCTGGGGCTCTCGCTGCTGCACGAGGCCAAGGTGGCCGAGGCCCAGCACGCGCGCGCGCGGCTCGACCTCTCCGCGCTCTGGACGGGCGTGCTACCCGTGCTCTTCGTGGCCGCCGGCAGCTTCGTCAGCTCGCTCGGGCTGCTCTACTCGACGTGGCAGATGTGCCAGCGCGTGGAGCGCGTGCTGCGGCCCTCGGGCGACGGCCTGCGCCGCCGCCTGGACGAGAAGGTGGAGAAGAAGCTCACGCGCGCGCTGCGCTTCACGATCCTCGTCATGGGCGCGTGCTCGGCGCTCTTCCTGCTGCGCACCATCATCTACATCCAGCGGCCCTTCTCGCACCAGGGCTGCGGCGACATCCACAGCGCCGACGTGTGCGTCGTGGTGGGCTACGCCATCCCGGAGATCGTGCCGTGCGTGCTGTTCCTCGTGCTCATGTGGGAGGTCGAGCCCACGCTCGAGATCCCGTCGCGCCGCAGCCTCAGCTACAACGGCGGCCGCGTCACGTCCGAGTCCACGCCGCTGCTGGACCACGAAGTGCTGCCACGCCCGCTGTTGGTGGCGGCCAAGAAGTTCGCGGACGGCATCGGAGCTGCCTCGAGCCACGCAGTCACGCAGCCCAACTCGCCACCGGGCGGCTACTTGACGCTAGGCCGTCGTCCGAGTCCGCTCTCGCTGGGTCTGGGCAACGGCGTGCTGGACCGCGCCAAGCGGCGACTAGCGCTCGTGGTTCGACAGCATTTAGGTGGTGGACACAAGGAGCAGCAGCCGATGGACAGGTCGGCTCGACTCGATTCAACCAGCAGCGCCGGATCACCAACAGAGATGCAGGACTACGAAAGACAGGCAACGCAGCTGACTGTTTCGGACGGATCATGGGGCTACCACTCGAAATGGCCCGCGCAGGCTGCTTCGACAGTGCCGTGCGCGTGGCTGTCGTTCCAGTGCTTCAACCTGACGCTGCCGTCCAAGTCGTCCGTGAGGTCCTCGTCGTTCGTTGTGCTGCATTTGATGAACGCGGAGACAGGAGCGGTGATGGCTGAGGTTGGCCGCACCGAGGTCTCGCACTCGGAGGACCCGTGCTTCCACATGATGCTGGCCGTTGAAATGCGCGAACACGATCTGCTACGCGCGTCGGTGTACTCGGTCCGCAACCCGAACTCGCTGGACGATCTTGACAGCCAGTGGCTCGTGGGCGACCCGCTCGTCCCGTTGTCGTCGTTTATGACAGGTTCAGCTCCAGCAATCGGACGCGCATCCATCTTCTCGTTGTATTCCCCGTTGTCTCGAACGCAGTCTTCTGGAGAAATTGTTATTCGTTGTGAGGCGGAGGTGAAGGGGCTACATGCTGGAATGTCCACCGACGGGCTGGAACGTATTACACGATCATTCATGTATATTGGAATCAAGAACACAGGCGCCGAGGATGCCTCAACAACTCCCGATGATTCGGGATACTCCGAGATAGCTCAGCAAATGATTCACCTTGCGTCAACCTCCCAACGCTCACAAGGCAAGATGCTGGTGGAAGAAGAGCTGATCGAGAGTGTGTACACGTGGGAAGTCCCGTACCAATTGCTGCAGTTGATCCTGTCGGATTTACTGGTGAAGCTCGATATACTCAAACGCGAGATTGCGCTCGACGATGGCGATGATAGTTCATCGTCAACCCCTTCAAGTCAACTATCGACTCCTAGCGTCGGTGGTTATTCACTCCCCTCGGTGATCCCCGCCTCACCAAGGGCCCTTGGCACCGTGCAAGAAAATGAAATGGGCCACACAGCCCATTCCTCAGAAGACTCCGAGTCGTTGCCGTCCGCAGCCTCAGCATTGAGCTCCTCCTATCAACATGAGAACCGCATTAGACCGGCAACCAGCATCGGTATGCTCTCCGAGATGATCATCCAGATTCAAGACGATGTTATTGAACGTAAGAAGCGAAAGTGGCGCTTGGATCTGGTCAAGACAATGGAGCAGTACATTTCCGAAGTGGAAGACTCGATTTTGCGGTACGGAGCCACCCAGCACGCGGGGCTCACGTTCAAGCCCAGCACGATGAAAGCAGACGCCGATCTTCGCTTCCTGGCGCTTAACCTCCATCAGCAGCTGATGACGGTCGGCAATGCAGCTCCCACGTCGGAAAACGACGTCCGGTATGGCGACGAGACAAGTGCTGCGCGCTACGCTCGCCTCGTGAACTCGTTCGTTGGCGCGCTCATGTCTTCGCCATTGCACGTGTCGGGAGAATCCAGCGTGAATGGACGACAGACCGATCTCGATTCCGTGCAGTTTATCGACGACGATATCAATGACGAAGATGAAGTCGCTTCATCTCCGCCTCCCGGTGAATTGCCGCTGGAACCTGTCGAGGCGCTACGTCGGCGCGTGATTTCGTTTGATTCTGCCGAGACGATTGTCAACAAGGGAGCTGCTGGCCAGGATGTGGCTGTTCCATCGGAGCAGCGGAAGCTGGCAGAAACTCTCGTGGCGATGGGGATCACCGAGGAGGAGTTCCAGAGCATCTACGGACTGGACGATAACGTCGACTCTTCGGATGTCATGGACGTCGTCGCTGATCTAACTCCGTTCGGTTCGTATATCGATGAACTGAAGATCTCAGTACCCCCGAGCAGTGATGGATCACCAGAGAACTCACAGTCAAGTGTCCAGCTGAGGAAAGCATCAATGTCGATTGATACGAACGCTAGATCCCGCCCTCCCTTTTACAAACACAGGATGTACGGTACAACCACAGTTGGAGCCTTTGCGGCGCACGTGTACGGGTTCAAGAGTGGCGGGGTGCGGCAGATGCGTGAAGAGCTGGAGAGGCTTCATGCGCGCTTAGTGAAGGAAGCCCAGGCGAGCTCGGACCTTACGATGGACGCGTTGGAACGCAAGTACAACGAGCTCAAGTGGGACGTAGAGCGCCGCCTTGAAGTCGCATTTTGCCAGGCGATGAGTGCGCTGGTCACGTGCTTCCAGCAGACGCTGTACGTGCACACGCACGACCACCGGGACTTTGGGCCTTACCCTCTAAAAGCTTGCGGCATCGACTACCTGGAGATGCTCACGAGGGTTGGCTTCCTGTTTTCGGTTGAAAGTCTTTTATCTACGTATGGCAACGAGCTTGGAATGCTTGGCGATACGGAGGCAGCAGTCAAGGAGCTTGGGAGGGTTCACATCAAGCTGAGGCCTGTGAAGTCCCCGCGCGCTGCTGCTTTCCGCGTCTCCATCACGTCTGGCCCCTCGGGTATCGTCATCGAGCTTCCTATCATCACGCGTCGCGCCAGCGAGTTTCCGGATCGAAGTATGCACCGCGTCCCGGGCCAGGACGCAGTTTCAGGCGCCATTTACTTGTCTCTATCGACGCCGGAGCAGAAGATGCGGGCCAAGTTTCTATTCCAGAAGCCCATCCGAGTGGTGCCGGTGATCTTCTCGCAGGGACTGAACGAGATGCAGACGGTCGCGAACACCGTGGGCAAGGCTTCTCTCCAGAAGGAGATCAATATGGAGTACGTCGTCCAGCTGGAAGCCTACGTCAACAAGTTCGCCGACTGGTGCCTCAAGAAGCAGCGTCGCGACAAGGCCCCCGCTCCGATTTACGATGCCGAGGACCTCGACCGCATCCAGGCCTCCCTCACGGCGCTCACGGTAAGCATCCAGCTCTCGGGCCGGTCCAAGCGGATGTCGATTCTGAGCCTGTCGTCATCCATTGCGCGCTGCGTTGGCGGCGGGCGTGTGACAATGTGCAAATCGGCCAAGGACCGGACTTCCATGTCAATCACCCTCGAGGAAGCCAACTTGCTGGTGCGTTCGCATGGACTGGTGGCCGACGACATGGGGGCCTTCACCAAGCTACTCCGCACGTACGGCGTTCGACGCGAAAACGCTCGCAAGAACATTGGCAAGGCGCAGTACTGCTTCAGCGCGCTGCAGAACTACATGCTGCCGCAGGACTACCAGTGCCCGCCTGGTACAGGGGGCGGAAGTCGCGCGTATTCGTAGAATACAGAGGTGGCGAGCTGTGAACTGGAACCATGGGCGCGGGGCAACTGAAGGGTGTAATTTACGTTTTCGATTTTTTTAACAGACAAGGGCTACGTGATACGAAGGGGACGGTGGGCTGGCTAACTGACACTACCTACACTTATTGCCGCAGCGTCAAGATGTCCTGCATCGACATGGTGCGAGTGCTGCGCTGGACCTCCTGAGTTGGCGTGAGTTGCGACGTCATGTCACGCTTGAAGGCTGTGAGGAGGGAGGCGTCGACAAGCAGGTTCAATGATGGCATGGGTGGCGCTGACGCTGACGGTACGCTTGTCGGAGCAGGAGCAGCCGCAGCAGCGATGCTTGGCGGTGTCCACGAGTCGCAGGTTTTGAGGCGCGCGTTCGTCGAGAAGGCAAAGCTGGTCTCTTTGTTGGGGCTCACGCGCTGCAGGTCGAGGTTAAAGCTGTGCATGGTAGACGGGGGCGTCATGAGCGGCGCTGCCGGAGAGAACGGAGGCGGGATCGCGGCCGTCGATTGCGCTGCCATCGGCGCTGCGTGTGTCATGAAGTCATTTTCATCGACGTCGGACATACGTTCGTCGTCGTCGGAGATGGTCGTGGTGGCGTTCGAGAGCGTGGGGGACGAGCACCAGGATCCGGACCGCACCGCCGACAGCTTGGAGTGTGTTGCAATCGACTGCAGACCGATCTGCGGCATCTTCACCTGCAGCAGACGCTTGGCGCTGGCGCCGCGGAGACTGGACGCGTTGGGGTGCAGCACCGCAGTAGGCAGCGACTCGCCCTCCTTCTCGAGCTTGCGTCGCAGGTTCTCCATGGCTTCCTGGCGGATCCGCTCGACGTTCTTCTCGCTGCGGAAGCCCAGGTAGGGCCAGCGCCGGATGCCGAGCGAGCGGCAGACGCGGATGAGCGTGCGGCTGCTGATGCCGAGGTCCTCGGCGGCTTTCTTGGCCGTGCAGGTGAAGAGCTCGGCCAGCACGTCGAAGGACAAGGTCTTGATGCCGTGTCTGGTGTGGACGCGCACGACGTACGACGCGTAGGACGCTGCCAGCGAGCTGCTCTTGTGGCGCGCCATGCTGGGCAAGGACGGGAACGACGCCGTGGGCAGTGCGATCGAGTGCACCGAAGGTAAGGGGCTGGCCATCGTAAGAAAGAGGGAGGGACTCGGAAGCTGTGGTCGAGTGGGTGGGTGGACGCTGGAACTACCAGAGGAGACCGCGCGTCTTCTTGGTGTTGATCTGCCACGGCAAATTCGAAAGTGGGTGGGCCACTTGGCCGGTGGATTTGGAGGCGAGGCTAAGAACGGTGGCGCGGCGCGACATGCGTGAGGAGGAGTGGGGACAGACCGAGGAACAATGCAACTGCTCGCTGGAAGATGGAAGAACCTGGAGCGCGGCCCGCTTGGCATGGCGCTCAGCGGTAACCGCAGGGCCGTCTACGCCACTCTTCCCCCTGGTACGTCTTTCCAGCCTTCCCCTGGGTTTGGTCGCCAAACTGTGCCGAACGTGACGCACGCGTCGCCGCTGTCTTTCGACGGAACTCGCACGGAAGCCGGGCGCCGCGTCGTCGCACTGAAATGCCGGTCAACGTTAAACCTGCCTCGAGGAAGGGGTCTCCACCGGCACGCGCAATTGTGTGGAAGCCGCGCTGACACGTTGAGCCCGTCCGCCCGTTCGTTCCGACTTGCGGGTGGTAGTCAGCACGAGGAGCCAGTCGCGGTAATTTCAGTCTCAGCTCGACTACCCAAAGGGCATTGAAGACGGGGCTCTGGGTGGACAACAGCGGGAGGCCTGTCCCTCTCGCTGAGTCCGCTTGGCGGATCGCGCGTTCAGCGCGAGCGTTTGGTCGAGCCGCTACGTAGCGGGCTGGCGTCAGGGCGCCGATAACGGAGAATTTGGTGGTCGATACTCTCGCGAGCTGATTCAACGGCGCACTATCACCGCGCTTACGAGCGACTCGAGCGACCCATTCATGGGATATCGACCGGCCGGCCGGTCGCGTCCGACGCAACGAGAAGTTCGCAACCCATCGGCTAGCGGCACTAAATGCTAGCTAGCCTGGCTGCCGGCCTGGTGAAGTGGTGGTATACTCGAGTTGCAGGTAGTACTAAGGTGATCTCCACGTAGTAAAGTACTGTATACTTCCCGAGTGTATGAAGATCAGGGGCCTCGTCTGGCCGATCCGACTTGTGCTAATGCTACCAACGCGCTCTCAAACACGAACCGGCAAGTCGCCCATAGAAACGAATTCTTAGTCGAGAGGCGAAAATCACAATAATGGAAGGAGTCCACAAGAGCAGAAAGCAGATCAAAAGCGTATGCGTTCAGACGATAGCAGACCTCGTGGACCCGTAGGTCACGCCGATCGAGGCGACACCGGCAGACTCGACGTCGAAGATGGAACAAATGAGGCCGAGGTGGCGGATTTGGCAGGCCCAAGTCGGGGGGACGTTGCACCCGAGTTGCCTCGGACAGGGCGATCCTCGTACCCTGCTCTAGCAACCGAAGTATATCAACACCAAGCAGCTGCTACTCGAGCACCGTAAGTGAGCGTGAGTCGCTGCGTTGCAGTGTAAGCAACCATGGAACGCGAACGAGGGTCATGCTCAAGTGAGTGCAGGTAGAGGCGCCACCACTCCGCCCGACTTGTACGTAGCGATTCATGTGGCTTCTTCCAAAGCAAACCATGTTCAGTCACTTCCCCCGGGAAAGTTTTCCGTCCTTCTGAACGACACGAAATTCTTCAAGCACTTTGGACCGCGATCGACAAGAATCATCAGCCGGCGTCGCCAAGCCGGTGCTCGGGTCTGCGTTCGCGGCGGCGACGCACTTTGCCTCATTGTCTTCCGCTCTCGGCTTCGTGACGACGGAACATGAACAAGAAGAACAAAACCTCGTGGAAAAACTTCACCTGCTTTCAAGGACCACCCCAGCTTCACCCCAGCTCCAGTTCCTCCGTCGAGCTTAGTCCTACGCAAAACAGACACAGGCCAGACAGAGTCACCTGGTTGCTGTAGACCGCGTGCAAGCAGATCACCGGCTTGGACGTGACTCCCGTGACGCCTTAAGTCACAGAAATTGTCGGCCGCTCTTGACAGCGTCAAACATTTCTCCGCCCATGAGGCGCCTGCAGGCCGCAACCTGTGCTCTCACTTGCTCTCACTTGCTCTCTCTGTATTACTCGTACACTGTGGCCTCTCCTTCTCTCCTCTTAGAGCGCGCCCAGGCCGACGCCTTCGAAGCCGGCGCCCGAGATCTCCATGGCCTCGGCCGCTGCCGACTCGTCCTGCACTCGGCTCGCGCGTCCTCCCGCGCTCTTCTGCTGCTTCTTGAGCTTGGGCGACTTGGCCGGCCGCGTCACGTTCTGCCCCAGCCAATAAACGTTTAAGAAATAATTAGGTCTACCCCAATATATAAGAAAAAAATGACGCCATATCTGCTGCGTACGATGGACACGCCCAGCTTCTTGCAGAGCGCCTCGGCCTCCGCCCACTTGAGCACGCCGTACTCGAGGCACCACTTCTGCGCCATGCGGCTGTCGGGCCGCTGCTGCAGCAGACTCTCGTAGAACACGCGGTCCGCGAAACCCTGCGCCAGCACAGGACAATAAAAAATAATAACATGTTAGAATATATATTATAGCGACGGCGAGCGCGGCCAGGCGGCGGCCAGGCGACGGCCAAGCACGGCCAGGCATGGCCAGGCGCCAGACGTACGGGCGACGGCGTGGGGTGCTTCTGGCCGGGCTTGCGGTTGGCCTCCAGCTCCTTGGACCACTCCTCCTCCTCGATCATCTTTCTCCTATTTTCGTAGACTAAAGTGATGGCGACGGTTGGATTTGCGACGAATTTTGATTGAAAAAATATTTTTTAGCAGGCCATTTTTTTACTTTTTGTAGGGGGGGGGGGGGGTTGGATGACGAAACCTGTCCGCGACGGTCATCAAGAGCGACAGCGCGGCGCGTGCATGTAACGAGGAGTTTGATGGTCGCGTGTTGTCTGGTGTGGCGAGCGCGTTCGTTGGTGCTCCCGTTGATTCGAAGGTTAAGTCGTTGCTGCGCTCAGACTGCGGCGCTGCTGGGCCAGTAGTCCCCGGTGCTGCGTTCAGCATGGACGCCCACGAACGGAAGTGATACGACTTGACGTCTCAGCTGGACTGCCTGCCACTCACTCACTGAGTCAACGGGCGATGCCCGCACGAAAGATATTTGAGGCGCGTTGGCTTCGCATGAGCTAATGCAGGCCTCGAGAAGCGAAATAGGAACGAGCAGCTACTGTCGGTGATGATCGCTCCAGTGGAGCGGAGTACTTGCTGGCTAGACTTTCGCCTTGGTGGATATCGCATAGAGTGACGCCTTGGAGAGGACTCCCATACTGAAGCCAGCGCCGACCAGAACGCCAGCGCTCGATTGGCTTTCTTCCGGTTCCCCAACGGGTTGCGCGGACGAAACCTTACTACGGAATCCTACCGTTGGCTTCCTACGACGGCCAACGAGAAACTGCAGCCTACGTCTTCGACTGGAAATTCACGACTGAACTGCTTGCCAGCACGCGTTGCCGTCGCGAAACGGGTGCTGAATCGGCTAAAGACGCTCGCTTTCGACTGCCAATCCGCATGAGATCATCGCCTTGGGGTCAAGTTTCTAGCATTGGTATGATTCCACTCCGCGGGTTTTAGAAGAATTCACTATCATCGATACACTAACGACGAAAATGTGGTATATTGATGTCACTTAGGCTCACCTGGCGACTACAATGTATGTACGTTCAAAGGAGAAGCTCGCTCGGTTGGATAAACACCTGCGCTTAAGCGCCCACGACGGTCGAGTTCGAGGCCGAGCCGTCCGTAGCTGCGGGGGCCGTGGTCGGGGGAGCAGTGGTCGCCGTCAGCGACGCGCAGGTCGAAGAGAAGCCGTTGGCGTACTCGTACACGTTGAGCACCAGGCCGCTCGTCGGCACCGTCAGCTCGCAGTTGGGCGGGTTGAGCGAGATGATGGTCTCGATCATGCTCTCGCACGCGGTGGACGCGCACATGAGTTTGTACTGAGCGGTGGTGGGCAGCGAGGTGGCCGTCAGCATGGAGTAGCCCGAGTCCTTGGAGCACTGCGTGAAGGACGACTTGGACAGGATGCTCACGAGAGCGACGTAGGCGGCGGTCTGCTGGGTCGTCGTGCAGGTCGTGGCGTTGACGGAGCCAACAAGAGCGGCGACGGTCGCGGCGAGAACGGCGGTGAACTTCATCTTGGTGGAGAGTGGTGGAGTATGGATGACAAGGCAAATTGCAGAATGGACGAGTGGGGCGGGGCAGTGGAGTGTGAGCCTGTGACTTAACTGGCAGCCTGCCAGTGCCAGTGGCAAGGTTTCACTGTAATAATCGCCCCTCAACTCGATGGTTCAAAGTATCGGCTCAACGTAAACGCTTGCGGCCTCGCAATATCTATGAGTGACGTGATTCTCTTCAGTTGGCGGCGTCTGACCGCTTGTAGCGTATTCTACTCCTGCTTCACAGGCCCGAATCCCACAGCTACTTGCTGTTGTGACCGCATTTCCTCGCCACCGAACAGGTCTGGACTAAGCGTCTGCTCGCCATAGAGCGCCATCAACGCTTGATGATCAACCACACCGCTGCACCATGGATAGATTGAAAGTCAACTGGACGGGCTTGGTACATGTACATGTATCCGTTCCCCCGTCTCAGTACACTCGTTGACTAACTTACTTGAGAGGATCAATCCTACCCTCTGCAACTTGCATCAGACGCTACACTCCATGACATGGTCCATGCATGCTGACGGGATCCATCATGAAGCAGTTTCGCGCCGTGGTGCAAGGCCTGTTGTCTACCTTTGGACCATTGTCCCACCATTCTGCCCAAACTGCTGCTTGGAATCGGGTTAACACTGTTATCTAGCTACTGGTTGCCCTGGTGGGTACTCTGAAGGACAGACTAGCTACCACTAAAAGACTATGGTGAGTACACGTAGCGACTGTTTCAGGTAGAGTGCCTTGCAACACTGTTAACCAATATCCTAACCAAGGAGTGATACCAATCCGCTACCGGTATGTTCAAACATCTATGGCCCCAAGTTTTCCTCTACGCCACAAAAACGAAGCAGAATCTGAAACAAACAAGCTATTAGTACTACGGCAACTCGACACGTACCATCTCGAAATGACATGTAAGTTACATGGAGTAGAAATCACGCGATAACTAAACAAAAATATTCTTTCAAATAGCCTTATAAAGGCCCAAACAGCAAACGGTTATACGTCTGATACCAGCTCTTTACCGAGTCGTTTAAGTGAAAACGATACATCTTGGCGACTGAGGCTGCTTACAGCGACGCGCACGTGGACGAGAAGCCGTTGGCGTACGAGTAGACGTTGAGCACCAGGCCGCTCGTGGGCACGGTCAGCTCGCAGTCGGGCGGGTTCAGCGACACGATCTTGGTGATCATGGTGTTGCACGCCGTGGACGCGCACATGAGCTTGTACTGCGCCGTCGTGGGCAGCGCCGTGGCCGTGAGCATCGAGTAGCCCGAGTCCGTCGCGCACTGGTTGAAGGACGAGTCCGAGAGGATGCTCACCAAAGCCACGTACGCGGCGGTCTGCTGCGACGAGGTGCACGTGGTGGCCGAGGTGGAGCCGACGAGCGCGGCGACGGTGGCGGCGAACAGAGCGCGGAAGTTCATCTTGGAGGTGGTGGAGTGGGGTGGAGTGGGGTGTGGGTGACAGAGCAAATTGCACAATGGCGAGTGCGGTGGCTGCGGTAGACTGTGTCCTGTTGACTCGGAGGCGGCTGCATGGGTTAACGTGTTGCCGTGGCTGTGCGAACGGCGAAGCTTTCCGCTGTCGGCGACTGCCGAAAGGTGCACAACTTGACTGGCGTTGTACGGGTGCAACTTGTATCCGTGCTCGGAGACCAAGAGAGGGGCGAGCATCTGGTCCATGCAATGTAGATGGACGAGAGAAGCGTCTCGCGGGATCCGCTCGGCCTGGCTGTGAGCGTCCACTGCGCAGAGACACTGGCATGCTTCTTTCGCGAGTCGCCAGGATGTTGTTCGCGGACACGAAGGAGACGACAACGCGCAATGCGAATACGGAGACGACAACGCGCAGTGCGAATACGTGTACTGTACAGTCCACGATGGTCATCTTGCCAGCATCTCGAGTTCAACCTGGTTGTGGAGCAGCAGACTGCCTCATGCATAGATGGCGACTATTTGACTGCAGGGATCTACGCTGGCGAGGAGGCCACGCGCTGCCCGCGGGGATGGGTGTCCCAGGTCAGTTTCTTGCATTGCCCGCAGCCGCTGCGCTTCACGGCATGAGCGCGGACAAGTTCATTACATGTACCTAAAGTACCTTTTGCCTGAGGATCTGCTGGAAGCAGTGCCGCGAACTGACAGGATACATGCCACTCTACACCATTTCTCACCCTACTTGTACTGGCTGGAGACGAGCACCGCGCACGTCTTTAGGAGTGGATACCGGCAGCTTTGGGTCAACACATTTGATCACTCGTGAGACTGCCTCGACACAATATATACGACGTTGCTGCTTGAAGGGATCCGTTGCCTACACTCCACGACAAAAAGTTATGGACCTCCAAAAGTGGCTGTAACTTCGTCAATTTTTATCGTTTTAAGGTGCGGTTTGGACTAGTGTTGCAGAACACGCTGATAAAGATCTGCACGTTGCTAACACGCGCGCTTTTGCGCTTCTTCAGGTAGCTCACATACAAATCACTGGTTCTGCCCAGGTGACAAAACTTATGGACAGCTAATCCCCATATAAAATCCTATATTAACCAAACCCCTTACAAATGATACGACTTGGACTTTGTATGGGGCGACAAAGGAACCAGCCTGACGGCGATACTCGCGACGTTAGACAAAGATCTGATGGCATTATATGGCTCAGTACTAAGGTAGAGTGGAGAAATCATGGGTTCCTTTGTCGCCCCATACAAAGTCCAAGTCGTATCATTTGTAAGGGTTTTTGGTTAATATAGGATTATGTATGGGGATTAGCTGTCCATAAGTTTTGTCACCTGGGCAGAACCAGTGATTTGTATGTGAGCTACCTGAAGAAGCGCAAAAGCGCGCGTGTTAGCAACGTGCAGATCTTTATCAGCGTGTTCTGCAACTCTAGTCCAAACCGCACCTTAAAACGATAAAAATTGACGAAGTTACAGCCACTTTTGGTGGTGTCCATATCTTTTTGTCGTGGAGTGTAACGCCTCGATGTTCGCGCTAACTGGGGTGAAAGGATGGATGCAGCCAACCCAGCCGCCGGCTACAGTGCAGATGATACCGGCTGGGTACAGTAGCCTACACAGCTGCTCATCGCCGAAGCAGGCACTCTCGGTGGCTGTAGGTTAGTACAGTCGGATCTGCGGTTAGCGACTATCGCCATCGATAAGTAGCGAGAGCATCATAGACAGCGCACAGTAGAGCAGGGGAGAAGGAGCGGTTCTGCTCTTCCGGCTCGGCAGATAAGAGCAAATACTAATCTTCTCTGCCCCATTGACTAAAAGGTCGAAAGCTCGTTGCGGTTTGTGCTTCACATGATTTCACATCTACAGGATTGTTCATGTACCGTCCCAAAATCGGTATTTCCATCAAGCGAAGCGAGGTGCAAATTATGTTTTTTCACCCGGGGATCCGAGGAACTTCGGATCTGAGGGCCCAGCGGTTTTTACTCCGCCACATCGCACAGAGTAGTTATAGATAGGTAGTCGTTCTTGATCGTCTCGACCGGCCAGTCGCGCTTTCACCTGCTCGGACACAAGCGGCATTCCGGCGGCCAAGACACGAGCGCTGCGGCTCGATCAATCGCCCGCGCTTCGATTCGACACCCACCACACCACTCCCTAGGCAGCCTCACCTCGGCTCATTACATGACCCTCACCGAGGCTCGCCTCATTAATCAAGAACGGCCACCTTTGCCCCCCCCCAACGTGCTTTCGTATCGCCGCAGGAAGGAAATCGAATCTGATTGGTTGTCTCACTTCAACTTGATGCGACTCGTATCTTTTTTCGGTGATCGATACTCATTTGGCAATGAGCTACTGTAGTGGCGGTATGACTCATACCGTATGAGATCTCGATCTCCTCGCTCCACTAGAGTGATAGCGTACTAGTACACATGTACAGTTGCACCATTCAGCTATTGTGGAACTTACTCTTGATCTCTTCATGCAGTCCAGCGATGGTGTTGCCGATCAATCGAGCATGTAACGAGGCGCCGACATCAACGAGCACGTCGATGTAGAGTCGCTCGTGCAGTTGATCGCTATAATAGGCTGCAAGCAAGCCCAGTTAAGTCGCAGTCAGGTAGGTTCCGCGATATGATCTCGGCGATCACTTCGAGACACGCAGTCGATGCGTGGGTCGCTCGCCTCCGATAAGATGCTCGTGAGTCCAGGCGCATGGCCAGTGTCGCGAGTCGCTTTGTCGGACCGGTTTGGGGCCGGCCGCCGCTGTATTGGAGTAGTAAGTGCTGCCTGTGCTTATAGGTTTATGGGGCACAAATAGCAAGGAGATCACTAAGCAAAATGCAATAAGTGTTCCTTACGACCTGTGTGGTCCTTTTAAGCAAAATTCACGACTGACCTTCCTTCTACTCCTAACTCTTCCTCTCTACCTCTCCAGATCCTTGCGTTTCAGTGCCTTCGGGTGACTCCGTTCCCGCTCACCCCTCCCAAAGACTTGATCCGTTTACCTTGACGGCCCTCAAAGCCGCCCAACATGCCATCCGTCCCCGAAGTCCCGCCACGACACTGCGAGGCACATCATCCCTCCAAGATACCTCTGGGTAGCGGCCCACGGGTCTCCACCTTCGAGACAACCCGACCCACGGCCCACTACTTCTCGCCCGTGACCACAGCAGATGGACGAACTCAGGCACTCATCGTCGCCCACGCAGAGTTGGAACGGTCCGAGCCGTTCCGACTCGGGACATCCTCCCCGACTGCATCTCGGCGTCCTCGCCGAGCGCACGCAGCTTGATCCACTTCTCTCCTTACTTGCCAGGCCCTCCGTTCGGCCTGCAATCCACTTCGCGTCCGCACCTGCACTCTCGGCGCATTTCCCCCGCCGTCCATCCTCCAAAATGCCTCACTTAGACGCTCAGCCTGCTCCTGCTCCTCGAGAGCCGCGCACCACGCAGCGTAGCCCTCCGTGGCCATAGTCAGCGGCGAACACTCGCCCGCCGACGCCTCGTACAACCTCCACAACTTACTGGTTATGCATACCAGCGCAACCCAAACATTCACCACCAGCAACCAGTAGTTAGTCACTATTGCATGCTCGCCCTCCTCGGAAGCGAACCAGCAATCAAAGACCACGACTACAGCGAACACGCCGGCCACGCCCTGGCAGATCCACTCGAAGACTTCGTAGGTGAACAGCACGGCGTAGAACGCCGAGAACGGGATCAGGGACGTCAGCGTCCATACCACCTTGGCGACCGAACGGCCAGACTCCAGACTCGCGCCCGTGCAGTACTTGGAACACGCCTTCCGTCCCGACGCGCAAGTCTCAGGTAAGAAGACGCACCACCACTCGTGGAGGGCGTCAAGCCACTTGTAGAGCAACCTCCCCAGCCTGTCTTCATGCTCGCCCTTGGACTCCAGCACAACCAACGGGGTGGTCAGCAGGGCCTCGTAACACTTCCACACGCGAGTTCGGAGCGGCTGCATTTGCACGGCAGGCCCACGGACATACCTGCAGTAGCGCATGACGTATAACTTGGCCAGCACGCTCCACTTCAGGGCGAAGTCGACGAACACAGCGGCGATCCGTGAGCCGATGCTTCGCAGGGGGCCCGTAACCGTCCACGACACTGCTCCAGCAGTGAGCCACGCCAGCTCCCAGCGACGCTCCACTGCAACTTGACAAGCTGCCTCAGCAGCGACCACCACTATTGCCGCCAGGCCGTTCACCACCTCCGTCGCCCACTCCATCGTTCCAGCAGCACTAATTCATAATGACGGCCACTTTGACGCCGTCCGAGCCGTCCGCGCGCGCCACTAGCGGCAGCCCTTGGCGGTCACCATCAACCTGCAGAGGCGCAGGGCAGCCAAGGCCCCGTTACTGCCAGCGTCGCTCGCGGGTTCTTCGAAAGTGACCAGCCAGTTGGGCGCCTCTCTCAGACGGTCGCAGTCATCCACAAGGTGAGTCACATTTCGTCAATTCACTTGAAGTCACGTGGTAAGCAGAAGTTGCCGTAGCCGCCCCACTGAAAGTTGCCTCAATCCGCAATTTTCGCCGGGCCGCGCACTCCGCAGTCACCAAGCATCTCTCCGCTCTCTCCCTCGCCTCGCGTCCGTCATGGTTAAGAAGACCAACTCCGACGTCACCGACTTCGACAACCAGGTGGGCAGCCTGGACATGGCCCTCGAGCTCGACGACGAGGGGGACGTCTTCATCGCGCAGCGCGAGTTTTGGGCGCGCCTCCGGACCCGTCTCTCCGTCAACAATGCGTCCCAGGGGCTAGACGTCCTGGACGCCATGGCCATGGACGTCCTGTAGGGTGGCGACGCACGCCGCCTGAACAAGATCCTCGTGATCCTGCCGCACCCCGACCAGATGCAGGCCGGCGAGCCTGCCGAGCACTCCGTCCTGTCGATCCCGCTGCCGCCGTTGGTGCCCACGCCAGAGTCGACGTCACCGCCGCCGCGTCCATCGACAGGAACCAGATCGTCGCCACGGACGTCTTCCAAGACGAGACCGCCATCGAAGAAGAAACAGAAGGCCGCGGCCAAGAAGAAGGCCGAGGCCTACGACTTCCGGTTGCCGACGACGGCGCCCGCGCGACTGAAGATCGACCTGGCCGCACTTGCGCAGCGCCCCTTCAGCAAGGGCCTCGCTCCGTTCCGCTTGGCGTACCCCTGGCGCAAACAGCGGTGCTGGTAGCCGCCATCCGAGTATCCCAAGTTGCACCTCGTCCACTACCGTGCCAACATGCGCTTCCGCGAGCTGTTTTTCCTGTGGGCGCTGTACGCGCCTTGTCTGAATGCCGACCAGCGGCGCAAGGAGAAAATGAATGCGTGCCGAGCGCGGAACGAGCTCATTAGCTACAACATCGAGGAGCGATGGTACTTCGGCTTTCTCGACGACTTCGAGAACGGTGCTCATGACACGCTCATGTGGTTGGGAGGCAGAGCGGCCAAGCACTCTGCCGGCGCGGCTAAGAGCAAGGGCGCGGCGCACGAGGACCTCGGCGTTGTCTTCGGAAAGGACAAGATTCTCTACGAGCGGGCCATCGAGCGAGCTCTCGACCCCAAGATCGTCGACGAACACGGCTACGCCTCGATTCCGGAGCTCCTCGAGGAGGCGGAGCTCATCGACCCCACGCGAGCGCTACACCTGCGACTCTCCGACAAGGCCCTCGCTCGCATCAAGCTCGACGTCACCAGCGGGCCACCCCCCGTGCCTTCTTGGGTGGTCAACCGAACCCGCGGCCCGTGGAAGGCCCTCTTGTCGGACGCGTCGCTCAAAGACACCATCGAGGAGGTGGTCGAGCTCCTGGACTTGGGCATGAAGGTGGCCGTGTACGACCAGAAGCCCTTCAACCCCGACGAGCAGGGCGACGATGACTCGGACTTCGAGGACGAGGACGGAGCCTTCACGGCGTTGCCTCCGACGCCCCCCGTGCAGTACCGGGCTCCCGCCGTCAAACAGCGAGCTACCACTCCGTCCAAGCCAGGAGTTCCGGTTTCTCGCTCCAGCAAGTCAGGCGAGTCCGAAGACTCCAGCGACGACAAGAAGAAGCCGGCGGCCTAGGACGACAGCGACAAGGACGACAAGGTCCAACCCAAGACCACCAAGGCCCCCGTCGCGGCCAAAGAGACGCTGCCGGGCGACGAAGCAGACGACGACGGCGAGGTAGCGAGCGAGCCTCCGACGAAGAAGCTCAAGTCGCGTCCCGCAAGCGTCGACAAGGCCAAGTGAGTCATGCGCACACCTCGGATCTCCGTTTATCTTCTTCATTTCGTTGTAGTCGAGTCTAGTGCAGCCGCAGCACTAATTTTGCAGGTAAAACCAAATAAAAACATGAACTTGACATGCATATCCACCATTCGTGAGCTGCTCGTAAATCCATATCCACAATCACAGGTTCTTCAGCTCAAGAACATCACCAACTACGCCAGCAGCAAATAGTCATCATCGACTTGGGCGTTAGCGTCCGCCAAACGCGCACTTCGACGAAGCTCCGGCAACCCCTTCTTCCTCCTATCCGCTTGCTCAAAAGCGGTCACCAACGACGCATACTCGGGCATCAAAGTCTCCCTGGGCAGCCAGAACACCTCATACGAGCTGGTCATCGTCAGGTACTTCACGCCCTGACCGTCCTTCATCTTCGCCACTATTTCCACGATGGGGGCTTCCACGCCCACAATAACAGTGTCCTCATTTCCTAGTGTCAACCGTTCCGCGTAGCTCGACACAGGGAGGTCGGCCTCTTCCAACGGCCCCTCTTCTTCGTTTTCATCACTAGTGCCCAGACCCTCGGGCACTTCATCCATATAAGGCCGGGTCCATTTGCCACGATACCTTTTGAGCCTATTCACGTTCACGGTCACCATTTTGTTAGGGTGAGTCGGGATGTCGACCCGATAAGCGTTCTCGCCGACCTTGGCTACGATCCGATAGGGACCGTGCCAAGCGAAGGCAAGCTTCTTCGTGCGCACTTCGCCGCGTTTCGCCCTGAACACCTGGTAGACCCACACCGGGTCTCCTATTTCATAATTCAATTCGACTTGCCCTTCCAGGCGCTGCTCGTGCCGATCTTGCGCCTTCAACAACTGACGCTCAACCAAATGTCGTGAGGAACGGAGAGAGCTGTACAGCTCTCGCCTATACTGAGCCACTTCATTACTCCGTCACTGCTTTCCAAGATTGAGGAAGGCCACGTCCATCGGAAGCACTGGGTCGCGCCCGTACAGCGCGAAAAACGGCGAATCTCCCAGGGCCTCGTGGTAGGCCGTCCTGTAGGCAAAAAACACTCTAGGAAGATAAATATCCCAATCATCTTGAGCCTCACTAGCATTCCTATGAGCGTTCCGTTGAATCTCTCGACGAGTCCTTGAGTCTGAGGGTGGTAGGCAGCACCAAAGAGATTCTTAATGCCCAACGTCTGATAGAAGGACTTGGCCACCTCAGACGTGCAGTTCGAGCCGTTGTCGCTCAGCAACCGCGACGGCACTCCGTGCTGAGACACCACTCCGTTCACCGTCACCTCCACGAACGTCATGGAGTCCAAGCGCTCCACGGCGAACGCCTCGGCCCAGCGAGTGAAGTAATCAACGAAAACTAAAATATAGCGATTGCCACGCTCGGTTTCGGGCAGAGGCCCCACGGCGTCCACCACGAGCAACGAGAACGGCCCCGTCAGATCCACGATGGGCATTCTCTGCATTCGACCAGCGCGCCACGGACGCGCACCCTTGCCACTTCCGCACTTATCACATTCGCGCAAATACTCCTCGACGTCCTGTCGCCACACTGGCCAGTACGCGTGTCGCCTCACCTTCTCGAGCGTCTTCGTGAGGCCGAGATGCGACGACAGTAGATCAGCGTGACAAAAATGTAAGACTGTTTCAACGAACGGAAGCGGTATCACGGGCACGGTAAGCGATCGAGCGGGCCCCACGCGCGCGGGGAGATTCACTCTGCGTATCAACACCTCGTTCTCGACGGCGAACTTGGACGCGATCCTCACAACCTTCACTCGTAAGCTAGGGTCCAGCGGCAGCGCTCCACCCGTCAGGAACGCGATCAGGGCCATCACCCACGGGATCTTCCGCTGCTCCACCATCAACTGCTCCATATCGAGTCCGAACAAGTCCACGGACGACGGAGGGACGTCCGTCGGCGCGGACTCGTCCTCAGTAGCGGCTTCCGGCAACGGAACCGCGGTCTCCGTGCCCATCTCGCCGCCGCCGTCTCTAGTCATCGGTTCGGGCGCCACGTTGGACGGCTCCCCGACTGAGTCGGAAGCCACGGCTCGATCGGACGGCTCCCCGACTGAGTCGTTGGCCACGGTCTCGGGCGAATCGTCCGGATTCAGCAAGTCGGCCATGCCCACAGGCGAGCCCCCCGGGTTCAGCAGGTCCGCCATGGTCAGCGCGTTCACACTCGCGGTAGGGAGGCGCGACAAGCCGTCCACGTGCCCCATGCTCGTCCCGGGCTTGTGATGCACTCGGAATTGTAGATTGGACAGCTCGATCGCCCAGCGAGCGAGCTTAGCATTGGTCGTGCGGTTGCCAGGACTGAAGATCCAGGTAAGCGCCTGATGGTCAGTGCAGAGATCAAACTCTCGCTTATCTAGGTAGCAGCGGAACTTCCGCGTAGACCAGACAATTCCCCAGCATTCAATTTCAGAGATTCCGGCTTGGTTGCTGATCCAGTTCTTCTGAGAGCCTGTCAGTAACTTGCTAGCATAGGCGACAGCACGGTCTCGACCGTCCACCACCTGCATTAGACAAGCACCGACAGCATACCTCGACGAGTCGACGTAAAGATTGAATCGTTTCTTCATGTCCGGGTAGGATAGGATAGGAGGAGTGACTAGCGCCCTATTCAGCTGGCGGAACGCCACCTCACAGTCCTCATTCCAGACGAACGGAGTGTCTTTCATTTTCAGGCGTTCCAGCGGCGTAGAGATCAGAGCGTACCCCGGGATATACCGGCGGAAGTAGCTCATCAGCCCCAAAATGAACGGATATCATGCACAGCGCGCGGCCTCTGCACGTTCATGACGGCATTCACCTTCTCGGGGTTCGGGAGGATGCCCATGGGTGTCACAATGTGCCCGAGAAAGGCGACCTGACTCCTGCCCCAGTGACATTTCTTCATCTTCAGTTTGAAGCCGGCCTGTTGAAAGCGGGTCAGCACTTGCCGAAGGCGAACGAGGTGCGACGGGAAGTCCTCGCTGAAGATGACGCAGTCGTCCAAGTACACCAAGCACACGTGCCACTTGAGGTCGACAAGCACGGTCTCCATCAACCGTTCGCTAGCAGGTACAGCATTGCATAGGCCAAAGGGCATGACTAACCATTCGAATAGACCGTATTTGCATGTGAAAGCCGTTTTAGCAATACTGTCTTCATGCATGGGCACGTTCCAGTAGCCTGAGGCGATGTCCATGGTCGAGAACAGTTTGGCTCCACTCAGCACGTCCAGGATGTCGTCAATCAGCGGCATAGGATAGCAATCTTTGACCGTTACGGCGTTCAACTTGCGATAATCGTCGAGGCCACCACCGTGCCCTTCTTGATCCAGAACTCTTTTGTCGATGCGTTGCAAACCTCCACGACGACTCGACCGTCGTCCACAGTACAGAGCGTTATCGCCACGCAAAGCGAAGGCGGCAAGTTGAGAGAGCCCTCGACGAGGACGGTCGCGTTCGGGGCATCGCCCACCACATCCGTGACCACCAGGGCCTGGACCCTTGGCGGCAAGCGGACGGACACGGCCATCGTGGCCATGAACGATTCGTGGACCACCATCACGCCCAACGATAAGACTTCGCCCGTGCTCTTCAGCATGAGCGTCCGCTCGGCCACGTCAATCACTGCTCCGAACGCGCCCAGCGCGTCGACGCCCAAGATAGTGTCCACATGCAACTTGTCGGCCACGAGCATCCGCATGGTCATCCCGACCTTGCCCAGCATTAGGGGGAGAGTGATCCACCCCCGAATGCGCAGACGGTGTCCAGACGAACTGCGTACCCGCCCGTCGTAGGCCTCCAGAGCTTCACCAGCTCGGCCCAGACGCTTCAGAACACGGAAGTCGACGAGACTGAGCGTTGCGCCCGTGTCCGCCAACATCTGCGAAGGCAGGCAGTCGATGTACCCGCACGACAGCGCCTCGAAGTTCCCCACAGTGCACACCACACGCCGACCACCGGCAACTACGCGTGGGAGCTCGGCTCCACACTCATCATCATCCTTATCGGCACGGACGCCGAAGCCGTCCGGCAAGTTCACGGTTACCACCTCCACCATCCCGGTCTTCCGTCCACGCTCCGGCGGTGGACGCTCGGGACGGACCACTTGCACGTAGTGCGTCGCGTCGTCGTCTTCTTCAGGACGGAGCTCCCCGTCCAGCGCCTCGGCCGAATCGCGGTACAACGCCGTGAAGTCAAAGCATACGGGCCGCCGCGAGCGACGCCGCAGCCGACGCTTCGCACTCGCCGAGTGGGCTTCTCGAACTCGATCTAGTAGCTTATTCCAAATATACGTAGCGTTCTCATTGTAGTACTCGTTCGTCCATTTCTTCACAGGTTCTCGCCAGTAGATTTGGTCTTCATTTTCACCAGCAACTTGCTCAACATCGTGCACGAGGCGCACCCAGTCTAGATCAGGTGGCTTATCACGAATCGGGGGGATCTCGACCGTGACGCCTTCTCCGAGCGGGTCGACGACCGACTTCTTCGCACGCAACATCTCGTCCTTGGTCTCCTTCAGCAAGAAGTGCACGGCCTTGCGAGCCTCCGACCTCTCGCTCGGAGAAGCGCTCGAACTCGGTTCAGGAGCGGCCACGGGCGGGTTCACGCTTACCGCAGTGACCATCTCCTCGCTGTTCTCCTCACAGACATCCACGGGGACCGCAATGTTCGCAGTCACGCTGTCCTCCATCACGGAGCCATCGACCGAGACGGTCGAGGCCTTCTGGCCCAGGTCGGACTCCGACAGGCCGAACGACTCATACGTTGTCTCCTCGGTCGAGCGTTCTAGAGAGACGCAGCTGACCAGTGACTGTTTGAAGTCACGGTTGGCTCGCTTGGCCTCCGCCGAGTTCTCCAGTGTGTTCCTGTACCAGTCCTCCCAGTACTCGGGCGAGGACGTGCCCTCGGGCGAGGCGTCCTTCATCTTGGTCAGCGCCTCAACCGGGACGCCCAGAAACTTCGACATCTCTTCCATGGACGGGCCCTTGGCCCTCTCCGCATTCTCCTTCACCTTGCGCATCAACTCCACTTCATCGAGGGGGTGGAGCCTGTCCTCCAGCTCCTTGTCATACTCCTCGATCTCCTCACTGATGCCTGGAACGGAGGGTTTCGGCGCCTCGCACTCCATGTCGTCCAGCTCCTCGTCCGTGAAGAGACGAGCGTGGCGGGGCGGCTCCTTAACGTCCTTGGCCGCCTCGACCACCTCGGAACTCTCGGGCACTTCCTTGCTCTCGGCGGCAGCGCCTCGGTCCTCCTCGGCGACAGCCAACTCGGTGGCGGGCCCTGCCACCGGCTCGGGCCCTACGACTACGTTGACGTTCTTCTCGGCGATGTGCTCGCCGGCCGGCGATCCTCCGTCGTCGTTCCACTCGGCGAACAGTGTGTCCCCCACATCTACAGCGCCGCCCCACCCTTCGAAGGAGGGCTCCTCCGTCATCCAACGCGGACGGGGGCCTTCCTTCTTCAGAATGCTTCGCAAAGGGGCCGCAGTCACTGACCTCGGCACCGCTCTCAACTCCGTAGGCGGCGGCACCTCCTCCGTGGGTACCTTGTAGGGTATGTTCGCGCTCGGAGGCGCAGCACAGAACGCTTCATCGTCCGCACTGGCCGCATAGAACACATCACCGTCGACTTCCTCCTCCTCGGAGTACGCCGACTCCTCCGACCTCGCGGACCGGTCCTCGTCGTACGCCGAGTCGACGGTCTCTGCTGCCGTCCCCTCTTCGTTGCCTACTCCACGCTCGGGGCTGCGGTCTGGGCCACTCGCGGGGTCTCCATCGCCCGCGGGGGCGTCCAGCTTGGCCGCCTCGGCCTCCTTAGCCTCTTCATCGTTACCATCGAGGGCGGCCCCATCATGGGCCCACGCCCCGTTCACCCTTGCACTCGGCTCGTCCTGCTCGGCGCTCTCCTCGGTCGCCGTCTTCCCCGCAGGGTACATCTTCTCCTCCTCGTCACTCGCAACGGCCCACGCCGCTTTTTCCTCGTAGCAGTATGCAGGCTCTTCCGCCACGCTTTCCTCATTTTCGCCGTGCACAGACAACTCCGTCCAACACTCAGCTTCACCTTCTTCCCGCACAGACAATACCGTCCGCCCCTGCTCTCGTTCATATTCTTCTTCGACGGAGACGCCGCTGGGTACAATCCACTCTTCCCGGGCCCCGGCAACCGTCTCAACTTCCACTTCCGCTCTTGGCGCCTCTACGCGTTCCTCTTCGACGCTCCCTTCATTCACACTACTCTTCACAACCTTGTCCACCGTTTTCCTCGCCGTGACCGCAGAACGCCTTCGTCTCGCCTGCCTCCTACGATCACCCCCTGAGCCATCCTCTAGACTAGAGAAAGGAGTGGCTCCCTCCTCTGCTTCCTCCCGCCCCCGCCACTGTCGACGGGTCGGATTGCTCTGGGCGGCCGCGTTCAGCAAACTCGGAGTCGCATCACGAAGCTCGGCCAACACGGGGCACTGCATCACGGAGTGGCTCGCGTCTTGGTAGAAAACACAACCAGACGGAGCTTGAGTACCCCCAGCGGCTGCAGTCTGGCCTCCACCGTTCTGGGGCCTGTCCCACTCGACCGCGATATGACCAAACGCGCCACAGCGCCTGCAGCCCATCGACGCGCGCTTGCATGTAGCGCGACCATGTCCCATGAAGTTACAGCGACCACACACAGGCGAACCGTCCTGCGTGCGACTATCATCTCCCATCCGAATGCCCCGGAATGGCTGAGCGTTCCCTGGCCCACGACCGTTTCCAGCGGGCTGAGTGGCAGGGGTGGCGGCCACTACCGGCGCTCGATTGCGAGGCGACCTAGGCGGCTGCCACTGGCGCTGCATAAGTTGCTGTTGCCACTGTTGTTGCTGCTCCATGAACGACTTCATCTGCTCAGCGAGGGCCTCGACCGCAGTCGTCGCGGGGGCCTCCTCCGACTTCTTGTTCTTCTTCTTGGATTCGCTGTCCGAGAACTCGTCGTCCTCCTCGATCGGACGGTGCATGTCCTCGAACATGAGCCACTCGCACGCCTCCGGAATGTCCGACGCGGGACTCGCGTCCAAGGTCGCCAGCATGCGCTTGTTCCGCAGTCCTCGGCGGAAGAGCTGGTACCGCATCTGCGGATTCGGGTAGTCGAGGGACTCGCACAGGTCCGAGACTCGGTCACCCCACTCCTCCACGGACTCTCCGCGCTGCCTCTTCGTGTTCTCTAGCAGCTCCCACAGCTCGTCAGCCATCCGGCTGAGGAACTGGTTATGGAACCGCACCTTGAGCATCCTGAACGACTTGATCCTCGAGTTGTTCCACCACCGGTCAGCCTCGCGGCCTCGCAGCTTCTGACGGAACACCAGCAATCTGGACCGGTCGGGGAAACCGTCCGTGTGGTCCTCGAAGAGCTCCCAGAAGTCCCGCGCCTTCTCCACCGTGGCCGTGTCTGAATGGAACATCGGCAGCACCTTCACGGCGTGCGAGACCATCGTAGACAGGTTGTAGGCACTCGGCGAAAGTCCACTGGCACCGCGCCAACTCGTCGACGGTGCAGCCGTCGGAGCCGGCGGAGCCGTACCCGTTCCAGGCGTCCGACTTGCCGTAGGCCCGTTGTAGGTTGCATGGGCATTCCGCCACCGAGCGGCTTCGAGAGCCCAGCCGGACCGCCGGCGAACTGCAACTTCTTCATCGGAGGGGGCGACTTGATCGGCGACTTCACCGCGCTTCCGCTCCCACTCCATCCTTCGTACTCGGGGGCCTTCCCCGAACCATGTTGAGCGCTCCAGCTCCATCCAAAGGCAGGGCGATCCGTTCGGCGGGCCTCGGGACCCGTGTAGCGGGTGATGAACCCACTCGGGCCTCGCTGCGTCGGGACCGGCTCCTCCATCGCGTCGTGGTAGTCTTCCTCGTCGTCGGCGTACATCCCGTAGCCGTACCCATAGTCCGTCGGCTGAGCGTAGGGCTACCCCACACTCGACCGTCCCATCGGACTCGAGACCGGTGGCTCCGGCTCGCCCTTCACGGCGGACTCCGCCTTGGCCTTCGCCACGGTCTCCGTCTTCATTCCAGCCGAGGTCACCGGCTGGACTCCAGTCGCGGTCTCCGTCTTGACCGCCTCCTTCTCTTCATAGTCCTCGTCTTCTTCATCTTCCCGGAGCTCACGCATCACATCCGACACGGACGCTCCCTCTTCAGCATACTCAGGGGTCTTCCTCCACCGCTCCAGACTCCTCAATCCCTCTTCAACCGGGTCCGGCGCGCCCGCTCCAGCCTGGCTGGGCGGCGGCGGGGCCCTCGGTCGCTGGGACAGCGGCGGCGCTATCCCGATCATCGGCGTCCCGGAAGTCGGTGTCGAGGGCCTCTGCCGACGTCTTTCGGCACGCTCTGCTTCGGCCCGCGCGGTACGCTCTGCCTCGGCGCGCTCTGCACGCGCTCTTTCTTCTTGTTCAGCCCGGCGGCGTGCTGCTTCCTCAGCGTTACCGCCTCTTCCTCCTTGTCCTCCTGGCATCTTCTCTTCTCAGTTTACCGTTCCTTGTCCACTCTCAGTTTACTGTTCCTTGTTCGCTTGACCTCTTGCTCTTGACCGTGCACACTTGGCTCTTGTGTCTACGTTACCGTTCCCTTGTCCTACCGGCCTGGATCGCTCCTCTCACTGCTCCTCGACGCCGCTTTTCCCGCGCGGCGTGTACTCGTGTGCGGACTCCTGTGTCCTTCCCTGGCACACTTTAAACACGAGGAGGGGGGTCACACGTCCAGTCACCAGTTCCAGACGCTCGGCTCTTGACTCTGTTCACTTCCGGGCACAGGCTCTCAGCACTGTTCACTCCACAGTCGGTAACACTACCCTGCTCCTCCACCACGTGTCGCGAGTCGCTTTGTCGGACCGGTTTGGGGCCGGCCGCCGCTGTATTGAAGTAGTAAGTGCTGCCTGTGCTTATAGGTTTATGGGGCACAAATAGCAAGGAGATCACTAAGCAAAATGCAATAAGTGTTCCTTACGACCTGTGTGGTCCTTTTAAGCAAAATTCACGACTGACCTTCCTTCTACTCCTAACTCTTCCTCTCTACCTCTCCAGATCCTTGCGTTTCAGTGCCTTCGGGTGACTCCGTTCCCGCTCACCCCTCCCAAAGACTTGATCCGTTCACCTTGACGGCCCTCAAAGCCGCCCAACATGCCATCCGTCCCCGAAGTCCCGCCACGACACTGCGAGGCACATCATCCCTCCAAGATACCTCTGGGTAGCGGCCCACGGGTCTCCACCTTCGAGACAACCCGACCCACGGCCCACTACTTCTCGCCCGCGACCACAGCAGGTGGACGAACTCAGGCACTCATCGTCGCCCACGCAGAGTTGGAACGGTCCGAGCCGTTCCGACTCGGGACACCAGCTGGAGCTGTAACGTTGATTTTCCAAAGAGTCAGGGTGAAAAAATATTGCGGCGGCGATCATTAAGTTTTCAAATTCTGAGGTAAATTCGCTTGCAGCGGCAAAGTCACGGGGTGCGTGTCCGCACTAATAAGCAAGTGTCATAACTGCAGTATTTTGATGCATCCGAACGGAGACTGGTGGGTGTCACACGAACACCGTAAATGTTATTGGGATGCAGTGACTGATGCAGCGTGTCCCGGGTTACGTCTGAGACCTCGGCTGACAGCCTTCCTCAAGCTGCTCGACGGTGCGTTGGAGCAGGAGGAGGCGCGACGTCTGGCGGGGCAAGGCCAGGGCGCGCAAGCATTTCGAGTCTAAGTGGGAGGCCCACTCTGCTGCTGCTGAAAGATGGCGCGGTGCAGAGCGGAGGGTACGGAACGTTCGGCGGCTGGACGTCGAGGACGGGGGACACGAGTACGGCGTTGGCTCGGAGGCCGAAGGCGTGTCGTCCCCAAGGGCAGGTTGCAGTTGGTAAGGAGCGGGTCGGTGGGGTAGCTGCCGGCCGCGCACAGGTAAGAAGAGAGAGCTCAGTCGTGGATTTTCTCCGTTAAAGCAACAACAACTTTGCATTTTCGTGAGAGTGTTAAAGTCTTCCTTCCTATCTTCTATCGCCCTACGCCAGCAAGCGAAGCGCCTGTTCACCTGTCGGCCGAAGTACACGACCCCGACGGAGGAGGACCGCGACAAGCGGTAACGCCGTCCCAGAGGCGCAACATACCAAGTAAACTTTGTTCCTTCCAGGAAGGAGCTTCCTGCTGCATCCCGGAGCCACAGTAATCTGCAGCACGGGGTGCTGCCGCCTAAAATTGCTGGCGCTTCAGTATTGTACATGAATACTGTACTCGACCGATCCATGAAGACCGACATCTACGAAATCCCTAGTGTACAGAGTAAATCGTAGAGGAGTGAGAGACCGGCGAGCACCAGCGCCGGAGGACTACTCTTGCGTTTTCACCCACGGTCATACTGCAGTCTCTATTGTAGAGACTAGGCTCTATGGCGGTACAAACGTGAACATGCTTTGCTTATTCGAAAACTGACCGCGATGACTCACGACTCGTGACTCAACTGTCTTCACCATTCCTCAATTTGCTCTTCGCAACTACTTCCTTCCAAGACCATGAAGACTTACTGCCATCTCCTCGCCGCCATCGCTGCTGCCTTCGTCGGCTCTGTGAGCACCACGCCCTGCACGGTGGACCAGACAAGAAGCGCGTACCTCAACATGATCAGCTTGCTTACGGGCTCGACCGTCAGCGACTGCGCGACCAACTCGGGCTACAACATGCTGTACTACTCGGCCGCCCCCACGAACTCGCAGATGATCTCGCTGTGTGGCGTGCAAGTCTGTCATGATCTAGTCGT
Organism: Phytophthora sojae; assembly: GCF_000149755.1. Lineage (NCBI taxonomy): Eukaryota > Oomycota > Peronosporomycetes > Peronosporales > Peronosporaceae > Phytophthora > Phytophthora sojae. The sequence goes on along the minus strand of NW_009258121.1, from coordinate 1,202,596 downwards.
GCGTGTGCTCGCGACGAGCCCGCCCGACTGCGACCTGGTCATCCCCACGAGCCAAGCGGTCATGAACGTTTCCAACACCGTCGCGCGTTTTGGGGCAAATGATGGACTTGTCATTGTGCCATCCTTGAGGGCGTGGCGTGGCGGGTTAACTGCGGCGAGGAAATTCGCGAATGAGCAGGACTGGAGCCTGCTTGCTTCGGAGTCCCTCCCGGTCTAACTATAGCCTAACTGCGACAGCGGGCAACACCGCCTTCGTCAGCAACTGCTCTAACCTATGTTACCTCTGTTGCTTCCGCAACCTACACTTTCCAACACTGTCGCGCGTTTTGGGGCAAATGATGGACTTGTCATTGTGCCATCCTTGAGGGCGTGGCGTGGCGGCTACCCCACATGAATTGCCGCCTCGCTGGCTGCATGGCGGGCACTAGCACATTTGCCGAGCGAGATCCACTGTGCCATTTGCCGATAACACCGGGTAGTCTTCAAAGGCATTGGATAGCCAACGCCCCATGAGCTTGATGACGAGGCGATCAGCGCCAGCGTTAAGTAATGCCGTAGCCCCTCCGATGCGAACGGAGTGTGTTGAGTAGCGATTCGGTTCGAAGCCATTTGATGCTGCTGCGTGCTTGATGATCTTCGAGACGTCCTCCGACGTGATACCACCTCGCCGCAGCGATAATGCCTTGTACACCCAGCGTGCTGCTCGTACCGGGCATATCAGTTTATCCCCGGACTTGTGATGGTACCGCACCTCCTCTCGCCCAAACAGATTATTCTTTGCGCCGTGAAGTGTTATACCGACGACGTGTGCCCTCTTCGGCGAGACGACGTTTTCATCACGGTCGAAGAAGCGGATTGCCGACAGTCGCAAGATGTAGTTGTGAACCTTCTTTCCGATGAAGAGATACTCGGAGCGTCTCAACAGAAAGAAGTACCCCAAAAGCAGCCCACCCCAGATAAGTTGATCACGTGGCTGTGATATATATCGAGGCTCTGAAAGATAGTGCGGAGCAGCGGCGTGGTCAAGGGCTGCTGCTTAACATCTGGGTCCGTGAAGCGGCGGATACCTCGCAGCAGGATAGCGTGACTTGCGTTTACACCCGGATCGTAACCTGCAGAGTCGCGGTGGAACCACCGCACAGCACACAGCTTGGTGCAGATAGTTGAGTAGGTGTTTCCAGCGTGTTTTCGATTCATGCCATACTTCCAGAGATACACGGCGTAGACACCAAGCTGCTCAGCGTTTTTGTCGATGTCAGTCGCTGATAGCCATGGACTCGAGTTCATCAGAGTGCACCATGCAGTCCACTGCGCCCACCCACGTGAATACTGCTCCCTCGACGACTGTGCTAAGGCACCTGCTCGCAATAACGCTCCCAGAGACGCGAGAGATCGCGCAAGGCGGCTGGTATCTGCACCTGTGTCCAATCAGACGATAAGTTAGCAAACTCGGCCGCGAGCACCGGCGACTGCCATATCCTGCTTCCTGCGTCCGCCATTTGGTTGTCCACCCCAGCGACGTGGGCAGCCATAGTATAGAATCCATGCTGAACTTCACAAATACCCAATATACGGAGGAGCATTTGAGCGAACAGGTTGCGGCTCGTCTTGTGGTTGCTCCACGCCACTGCGGACGTGTTCTCGATCCAAAATTTTACGTGAGCTTCCTCATTGTCCGTAAGGTCTTTCCATGTACAGCCCCACACTAACGACGCAAACACTGCGCTCATTAGTTCACGGACGTTGATGCAGAATGTGCTGTCGCCCTCTTCGTTGCACTGACGAATCAAGTCGATCTCGGCATCGGTGAACTGAACCTGGAGATATTGCTTGCGAAGCGGGAACAGAGCGCACAGGCCCTTGTCACTGGCGTCCATCTGGATGTGGTAGTTTGGTTCCTGACGACGCGTGAATCTAGACAACGGGACAACGTTCAATTTACCGATTCGAATGACCATTTCAAACCACTGCAAATCTCCCTTTGCCTCGAACGATACCTCGACGGTTCCGAACCTCGGAGCAGCTCGAGCTAGTGCTGCAACGCGCTGGAAGAATGGCGTCGCAGCTCTGACGCACGTGAGAACGTGTCGAAGACTTCCTAGTAGCTTTTGCAACTGGGTCCGGGTCGTTTTCGCCCGTGTTGCCATGTCGTGCACACGATAAAGCGCTTTTGAAATCTTCTCGGGGGGCATAGAGACTGTGTTGGAGTGCAGGTTCCAATCTAGACCGAGGGCGCGCCCTTCCTTAAACCAGCCCGTGAACTTTTTCTCGATGTCTGCATCAGGACCCAATACGGCGATCATAGCTGTTCGCAAGGCGAGTTGGGCTTCCGCTAGCCGAGAGTCTATATCAGGCTCGATCGCTGTGTGGCCATCACACCACGTCTTGGCATCGAAGTTGTTCTTTCCAGATGTAGGTTGTAGAGGCCATTCCGGTGCCGAGCAGGAGTAAAGGTGCGAAATAGCAGCACCAGCTACCCAGTATGACACTGGAGAGTTTGACCAGCCGAATGGACAGCACAGGTCGATGACCAGGATCCCAAGCTCGGGTATCGTGCCTGCAAACCGGTCGATGTTGTCAGCGGACACCGGGATGTTCCTGAACGCTCCATTCACGTCTCCAGTCATCATCTGCTGTAGTTTTGGGAAGACCTCGTCCACATCCAGAATGCGATTGGCCAATGCATCAGGGCCGTCATAACAAACGTCAATCTCATGATCCGGAACAGTGTTGCCATTGACCGAGGCGCCCGGAGGAAATGACAAATCGTGAATTAGACGAGCATCAACAGTGAGGTCCGCATCACCCTTCTGAACAGCCCCGAATGGACTGCATGTGACACCATGCAGTATCGACAGTAGCTCCAAATCGAGAATCAGATAGCGGTTCTCGTCCTGCCCTTTGCGGAGGCATTTAACAATGATATTCAGGGCTCGTACAGCCGACCCATGATTTGCGGGTGGTGCGTCTTGTACTGCGAACCCCGATTTCCACCGGGGACATACCCCGTGCTGCACAATCTCGGCCCACTGAGTTTTGTAGCGGTAACTTTGCCATGCTGATAGGGATGTTGGCTCGATCAGCGATTTATTGGGGCGGGGGTCATGCTCAGTCTCGCCTCGCAGCGGTCGAACAAATTCGGGCAGCTGCATACCAGAGCGCCGTATGAACTCACTGTAGACGGACTGTTTGTTTCGGTCAAGCAGGTACTTCGTGTGGTCCCGTTGCGTTGCTGTCGACGCCATTGGTTGTGGTGGTGATAAGGCTTGTCGTCTTAGCGCGCTAATCAGCTTAATCCGAGCAGTGTCAACGTGCAGCTCTGCTAACCGGCGGCGGGCGAGGCTGGTAGTATCGAACCTTCGTTGGCGCCGCCGAATAAAGTTAGCGGCCGGAAATGGTGCATCAGCCGACGAAGTCGAGAGGCTGCTGTTTGTCGCCTTCGCTTTCGCGCGACTCATTGCTTCAAGTGAGGGTGGGCCCGCCGGCTTGTACCGGCTGGGTGACCCCAGGGTGGACGGGCCCAGCGACATGGGTCGGGCGAGCGGCCCGAGTGTAGACGGGTTCGACGACATGAGTCGACCGAACGGCCCGATCGTGGGCGGGCTCATCGACATGAGTCGATCGAGCGGCCCGGTGGTGTTTTGACACGGAAAGATAGACCTGAATGGTGGTTGAACAGCGTGTGGGTGTATATACCGTTGCCGATTAATTGACCCCGATGCACTCGGGGTGCGAGTAGGTCCTACGTTCCGTGCCCGACACCGTCACTGTATGTCTGCGGAAAGGCCTCCGTAGTTCTTGGTAAGGAAGTCGCGTACATTTTCCGGCAGCGCTGCCGGCTTGAAATGGCAAAGATGCTTGATTACACAGTTGCCGTTCTTTCTCCGGCAGCCTTGGGCAGATAGAAATCTCAGGCAAATCTGCTGGTTGCCTTGTTTTGGAAGCGCCTGCCGAACTTCAAGCGGAATCGGAATGCGCTTGTCCGAGTTGCTGGTTCGTCCGCCCCGTGTGTGATGCTCTGACCGACCGGAGCTGGAGTGAGTTGACTTTACAGCGGCGATGACATCCTGACGCACAATCATTTGATGCACCCGGATAAAAGCGTCGTGTGATGCACAGAAATATGTCTTGATATCCGCGACAGCTTTCCAATTCTCATCCGTAATAGCTAGCCGAAACAATTCCAGCTGATCGTCGACCCAGGCTGCAATTTCGGTCAAAGCTTGTTGGGAAGCCATCAACTCGCTCACTCGCAACTCGCCGAGGAAGTCGGAGGCGGCTTTCAGCGTCTCGTGAACCACGGGCTTGTAGAGGAGTTGGGTAATGGCACACAGGGCGTCGACACACCCAATCAGAGTAGTAAAATCAGCAGGAGGTTGCGCAGGAGGCAGGCTGTTCTTTTTGGAAAAGTTGCTCATGTCGTAAACTCGAACACGTTTCCTCTTCTCCAGCTCTGTCACGCGGCCGAAATGTAAAATTGAAAGTCCTCTCGTACCGAAATCCCAACCAAATAGCGCACACAGGACAGCAGGATGAGGGAAAAAAACAAACTTTCGCCAATGAATTTGAACGAACTCCACAAACCGCTGCGCCGTCATTGACGGAGACTTACCGTCAACTAAGCCCAGGTGAATAGTCGTCTGCATGCCCGTCGCGTGAAATTGATTTTTATCGCCACTACCATCTTCGCGTCGCGCTGCCGCTGCACCAAGAGTATCAGTTGATCGACATCCCGCGTACTCTGCGACTTTCCACCTACTCCATGTAATACTGTGTCCGAGTGAATTGAGTCTGGCAAAGCTGTCCGCCCTTGTACGTTTAGACGCCGGCGCTTCGTTTCACGTTGCTGAGTCGAGCTCACACCACTGTGAGCGGTAGGAGGGTCGGCGGCATCGTCGTCAGAGTCACTCAAGCCATCGCTAAGCACGACCTCAGTGGCAGCAAGGGTTCTTGGTTCCTGCTGCGCGATCGGTTTGTCAAAGATGGTGTCACCGAAAATTGCCTCCGATGGGTGCGGCCGCCCACCGTCCTTGTAGTAGACGTAGTCGAGTATGTGCTGGACTGAGACCTCTGCGATGGCAAAATTCCCAATATCAAGCAGAGGGAGAATCTGGGCCTCGTCAAGTTCATCACTCCGGACCCCCTCCAGCAGCTGTGTAGCATCTCTGATCGCTGGTTGGTCGATCCCATTGAACTTGTTATACACTTTGTCGTGTATTTGCCTCATCTCTCGGGCCATCACGAAGCTCGTGCTTTGTCCGGCACACGGCTGTAACGCATAAATCTCGACTGCAACATCCTGAGTAGTGTCCGATACGAACTTCAACGAGGTCTCAGCACCACGAAAGTTCACATCAAGCAGGCCATGTTGCAGCTCAGGTTCCCAGCTGTATCCGATCACTAAGCCGTAATCCCAGACCCGAGCTGTTCCGGAGCGGACCCGTGACGTGCAGATGACGCCACCCACAAACGTACCGACACCATTCTCGGCTTCTGCGACTGACACGACTCTTGGGGCCAGCTCTTCCTGGGGAAGCTCGACAGCTTGCGGGGGCTCCTCCGACCAGCGCCCACTCTGCACCAGCTTGACCTTCACCTTCGCTTCGCGTGCGAGGGTGCCGTCCACCTTGCCGTACGAGAAGCCCACGAGGTTGAAAACGCCCGGCCGAAGGTAAAAATAGCTTGGGGCCATTCGGGGCAAGACAGGAGGTCCGAGAAGTCGTCAGGCTTGGAGGTTTTAACTGCGGCGAGGAAATTCGCGAATGAGCAGGACTGGAGCCTGCTAGCTTCGGAGTCCCTCCCGGTCTAACTATAGCCTAACTGCGACAGCGGGCAACACCGCCTTCGTCAGCAACTGCTCTAACCTATGTTACCTCTGTTGCTTCCGCAACCTACACTCTACCAGCTCGCGATCAACTTTGAGTCGAACTGTGACGCCTTGCCGAACCCTACGTCCGCTCCGACTGATGCCCCTACTACCGAGCCTGCCGAAGCCCCTACTTCCGTTCCGACTTTTGCGCCCACCGAAACTCCGACGACGGCCCCCACTACTGCACCTACGGAAGCGCCAACGAGCACCAACACCCCTACTTCCACCCCAGCAGTTTCCAGTGAGGCTCCGGCAACGGCTGGTACCGTCGTCCCCACCAGCAGTCCATCGTGCAATTTCTAGAAGTTTGCGGGTATCGCTAGGGTGGATTCATGCGGGAGAATGGTGAGCTTACATAGCTCTTCAGATTCATCAATTCTTCCTGCTTTGGTCCCAAGACCAGGCTTTGCTTGCGCCGATTTTACCGTTCGAAAGTCGATTGAGAGACTTCGCTTAATCAACTAGAAATACGCTTGATGCGGCACATCGAGTTCCGAATGCAATCTTGAAAAAAACTGACCAGAGGAGATACCTTTTTTGAGTGGGTGGTTTGGCATACTATTACACGTACTGTAGTAGTGGTATGTGAATTGTTTTTAGTACTTTAAGATAAACTACCGGTAGCTGACCAAAATAATGGCTCTCAGATTCAAAAGTTTTGACTCTGAGAGACTTGAGACCATAAACGCGTGCGGCCACTTCAACCATACGCAGGAGAAAAATCGACTACCGGTAGGTACAGTATCTGGTCGGCTTCAACTTGAAGCGACAATCAAAAGATCTCTCTCGATTTCAGTGGTCGAAATTAAAGGCGTACGATGAACTCCTTGGTCTACTACGTAAATACACTGCTGCTATTGATACGTAGTCGCTTCTGGGTGCTGATCTGTGGGGCGTTAGCGCATTTGTTCTCAACAGAGCTGCGGATTTTGAGTGGGGGATGTTACAACATGTTGTAATGCTATTTGCCACTTCTTTTAAAAAAAGAAGTTTAAAAATGAAGAGGAAAACGCAACGCTTTTGTTAGATACTAATATAAAAATATATCATACAACAACGATACCCAACTAAAAATAACGGCAACCTAAAGTCAACTGGAAACAAAAATCATCATTCAAAAAGCCTTATAAGTGCTCGAAAACAGTTAGCTACATACACACTTGACCTGCTCAAGCCGTGCAGTTGATCTGAAGAGAAGTACGTGCCTGCAACTTGTGGATGGAGACGCTTGAATCGGGCGACTAAGGCTGCTTACAGCGACGCGCACGTGGACGAGAAGCCGTTGGCGTACGAGTAGACGTTGAGCACCAGGCCGCTCGTGGGCACGGTCAGGTCGCAGTCGGGCGGGTTGAGCGCCACGATCTTCTTGATCATGGTGTTGCACGCCGTGGACGCGCACATGAGCTTGTACTGCGCCGTCGTGGGCAGCGCCGTGGCCGTGAGCATCGAGTAGCCCGAGCCCGTCGCGCACTGGTTGAAGGACGAGTCCGAGAGGATGCTCACCAAAGCCACGTACGCGGCGGTCTGCTGCGACGAGGTGCACGTGGTGGCCGAGGTGGAGCCGACGAGCGCGGCGACGGTGGCGGCGAACAGAGCGCGGAAGTTCATCTTGGAGGTGGTGGAGTGGGGTGGAGTGGGGTGTGGGTGACAGAGCAAATTGCACAATGGCGAGTGCGGTGGCTGCGGTAGACTGTGTCCTGTTGACTTGGAGGCGGCTGCATGGGTTAACGTGTTGCCGTGGCTGTGCGAACGGCGAAGCTTTCCGCTGTCGGCGACTGCCGAAAGGTGCACAACTTGACTGGCGTTGTACGGGTGCAACTTGTATCCGTGCTCGGAGACCAAGAGAGGGGCGAGCATCTGGTCCATGCAATGTAGATGGACGAGAGAAGCGTCTCGCGGGATCCGCTCGGCCTGGCTGTGAGCGTCCACTGCGCAGAGACACTGGCATGCTTCTTTCGCGAGTCGCCAGGATGTTGTTCGCGGACACGAAGGAGACGACAGCGCGCAGTGCGAATACGGTAGAATCTACCATCTACCGTAGATGGTCGTGCTCGAGTTCGACTTGGTTGTGGAGCAGCAGACTGCCTCATAGATATCAGCCATTTGGTAGCAGTGATCTACCGCTGACGAGGATGCCACGCGCTGTCCGCGTGGATGTGTGTTCCAGGGCAGTTTCTTGCATTGCCCGCAGCCGCTGCGCTTCACGACATCGCGCAGTGAGTTGCTGCGCCGCGCACTCGAGCTGCTTTGATTGAGGATCTGCTGGAAACAGTGCTGCCGACTGACAGGATCCATGCCACTCTACGAACTGAAGCCTTCAGTGAAGACGACTCAAGCAGCACCATTTGCCGTAGACGAGGTGGGGCCAAGCATCAAAGTATTTGAGCCCGTCTCGCCACGATGCGTGGATGCTGCTTGAAGGGATCCGTTGCCTAACACCTTGACGCCCCAGTTTTCGTGTTACCTGGGTCAACTGTGGGTCCTGCCGAGGGGGAAAAACATGGATGCAGCTACCGGTAAGTTGGCTGCCTACTTACGGCGGCAGCACGCAACAGCCTGTTGCTAGATTAGCTGGGAAAGCTGGCAGGGCGTTGCCAATGTAGAGAGTCCAGGTGGGCGTTGCTCTGTGTTCACCGTCGGTGATTCACCGAGCCAGGGCAAATCTGCCGGCAGCGGCTGGAACAATGCGCGTCGTCGCTGCTACCGACCCGCTGTACGGGCACCACAAACAACGCCCAGGTTGTTGCAATTCCAGCAACTATGTCTTGCTCTTCAACAGAGAAAGAAAAAATGTTATAGAAGGTTAACTGCCTCGTTATCTGAAAAGCTTGCAGGGCTGCGTCGCATGATGCCCCACCTCACCACTAGCGCTCTGTATGGCATACAGCTTATGATGCATGTGCATGTGCATGTGCATGTGCGCAAGGCGTGGACCTGGCAAGATTCAAAATGTGAAGGCGCCAGCAGAAAATCAACCAAGGTAGAATAGGATACCTTACAGCACTCAGGTCCGACGACCCCATCTGATTGGTTAGCGCACTTCAAGTTGAAGTGATGGTATCTTTCTTCGGTGATCGAGCCCACAGACTTTAGCGACTAGTTGCCCCAAAGCTGTACGCAGCGGCGACACGAGACCTCTATCCACCCTTGGAAGGCTACTCACTTATCAGTCTTAAAAAAGTTATCGCGGCACGATGCGAGCCGAACGGGCTGCCACGCAGACTGTGCGTCGCAGAGCCAAACAAGAGCAGACACCATCGAGCCAACAAGATTTACGGGGGGACATCACTCCATTCAATTCAACTGTTAGCGTTCATAATACGCGACGGCGACCCTCGATCCTGGACAACTTCATACTGTCCTGTGATGGCGCGGTCGACCAAGCGAGCACTGCCCAACGCCTAAGCAGACGATGACGACGACAGCGACGAGCACGTCGAGGCAAAGTCGTTCGCGTACTCGTACACGTTGATCACGAGGCCGCTCGTGGGCACGGTCAGGTCGCAGTCAGGCGGGTTCAGCGCGATGATCTCGGTAATCATCTCCTGGCACGCAGTCGACGCGCACATGATCTTGTACTGCGCGGTGGTGGGGAGCGCCGTGGCCGTGAGCATGGCGTAGCCCGAGTCGCTCGCGCACGTCGAGAAGGAAGACTCCGAGAGGATGTTCACGAGCGCGACGTAGGCGGCGGTCTGCTGGGTGGAAGTGCAGGCCGTGGCGGAGGCGGATCCGACGACGGCGGCGGCGGTGGCAGCGAGGACAGCAGTGAACTTCATCCTGAAAAGTAGGGTGACTTGTGTGTGGGTGACTTGTGATTGACAAGGGAAATTTCAGAATGGAGAGCACTGGGGCGAAGACGACGTGGAGTTCTGCGGGCCGAGGTTAGATGCCGCAGTCCTGGTCATCGATGATCGATGCGTGCGATAGATTGAGTGCATGCCCAGCATATCCGATTCTGCTCTTGGTCGACAGTGCTAGGAGCAGTCGCCCACAGAGGCAGGATAGGACGAGAACCCACGAAGCGAACTCTTACGATGAACCTAACTCGGCGAATATCCGAAGTGCTATTCCGGACTTGAGTCTGCGTATTCAGCTTCGCGCACGTAAGGTCTCCGACCCAAAATCCATTTTCCATTCTATCTAGCAACTGTTTCCAGAACATTAAACTACTGCAGAACTAGTAGTATGCAAGGCAGGTGCAGGGTAATGGAAACAAAAAATCTTCATTCAAAAAGCCTTATAAGTGCTCGAAAACAGTTAGCTACATACACACTTGACCTGCTCAAGCCGTGCAGTTGATCTGAAGAGAAGTACGTGCCTGCAACTTGTGGATGGAGACGCTTGAATCGGGCGACTAAGGCTGCTTACAGCGACGCGCACGTGGACGAGAAGCCGTTGGCGTACGAGTAGACGTTGAGCACCAGGCCGCTCGTGGGCACGGTCAGGTCGCAGTCGGGCGGGTTGAGCGCCACGATCTTCTTGATCATGGTGTTGCACGCCGTGGACGCGCACATGAGCTTGTACTGCGCCGTCGTGGGCAGCGCCGTGGCCGTGAGCATCGAGTAGCCCGAGCCCGTCGCGCACTGGTTGAAGGACGAGTCCGAGAGGATGCTCACCAAAGCCACGTACGCGGCGGTCTGCTGCGACGAGGTGCACGTGGTGGCCGAGGTGGAGCCGACGAGCGCGGCGACGGTGGCGGCGAACAGAGCGCGGAAGTTCATCTTGGAGGTGGTGGAGTGGGGTGGAGTGGGGTGTGGGTGACAGAGCAAATTGCACAATGGCGAGTGCGGTGGCTGCGGTAGACTGTGTCCTGTTGACTTGGAGGCGGCTGCATGGGTTAACGTGTTGCCGTGGCTGTGCGAACGGCGAAGCTTTCCGCTGTCGGCGACTGCCGAAAGGTGCACAACTTGACTGGCGTTGTACGGGTGCAACTTGTATCCGTGCTCGGAGACCAAGAGAGGGGCGAGCATCTGGTCCATGCAATGTAGATGGACGAGAGAAGCGTCTCGCGGGATCCGCTCGGCCTGGCTGTGAGCGTCCACTGCGCAGAGACACTGGCATGCTTCTTTCGCGAGTCGCCAGGATGTTGTTCGCGGACACGAAGGAGACGACAGCGCGCAGTGCGAATACGGTAGAATCTACCATCTACCGTAGATGGTCGTGCTCGAGTTCGACTTGGTTGTGGAGCAGCAGACTGCCTCATAGATATCAGCCATTTGGTAGCAGTGATCTACCGCTGACGAGGATGCCACGCGCTGTCCGCGTGGATGTGTGTTCCAGGGCAGTTTCTTGCATTGCCCGCAGCCGCTGCGCTTCACGACATCGCGCAGTGAGTTGCTGCGCCGCGCACTCGAGCTGCTTTGATTGAGGATCTGCTGGAAACAGTGCTGCCGACTGACAGGATCCATGCCACTCTACGAACTGAAGCCTTCAGTGAAGACGACTCAAGCAGCACCATTTGCCGTAGACGAGGTGGGGCCAAGCATCAAAGTATTTGAGCCCGTCTCGCCACGATGCGTGGATGCTGCTTGAAGGGATCCGTTGCCTAACACCTTGACGCCCCAGTTTTCGTGTTACCTGGGTCAACTGTGGGTCCTGCCGAGGGGGAAAAACATGGATGCAGCTACCGGTAAGTTGGCTGCCTACTTACGGCGGCAGCACGCAACAGCCTGTTGCTAGATTAGCTGGGAAAGCTGGCAGGGCGTTGCCAATGTAGAGAGTCCAGGTGGGCGTTGCTCTGTGTTCACCGTCGGTAATTCACCGAGCCAGGGCAAATCTGCCGGCAGCGGCTGGAACAATGCGCGTCGTCGCTGCTACCGACCCGCTGTACGGGCACCACAAACAACGCCCAGGTTGTTGCAATTCCAGCAACTATGTCTTGCTCTTCAACAGAGAAAGAAAAAATGTTATAGAAGGTTAACTGCCTCGTTATCTGAAAAGCTTGCAGGGCTGCGTCGCATGATGCCCCACCTCACCACTAGCGCTCTGTATGGCATACAGCTTATGATGCATGTGCATGTGCATGTGCATGTGCGCAAGGCGTGGACCTGGCAAGATTCAAAATGTGAAGGCGCCAGCAGAAAATCAACCAAGGTAGAATAGGATACCTTACAGCACTCAGGTCCGACGACCCCATCTGATTGGTTAGCGCACTTCAAGTTGAAGTGATGGTATCTTTCTTCGGTGATCGAGCCCACAGACTTTAGCGACTAGTTGCCCCAAAGCTGTACGCAGCGGCGACACGAGACCTCTATCCACCCTTGGAAGGCTACTCACTTATCAGTCTTAAAAAAGTTATCGCGGCACGATGCGAGCCGAACGGGCTGCCACGCAGACTGTGCGTCGCAGAGCCAAACAAGAGCAGACACCATCGAGCCAACAAGATTTACGGGGGGACATCACTCCATTCAATTCAACTGTTAGCGTTCATAATACGCGACGGCGACCCTCGATCCTGGACAACTTCATACTGTCCTGTGATGGCGCGGTCGACCAAGCGAGCACTGCCCAACGCCTAAGCAGACGATGACGACGACAGCGACGAGCACGTCGAGGCAAAGTCGTTCGCGTACTCGTACACGTTGATCACGAGGCCGCTCGTGGGCACGGTCAGGTCGCAGTCAGGCGGGTTCAGCGCGATGATCTCGGTAATCATCTCCTGGCACGCAGTCGACGCGCACATGATCTTGTACTGCGCGGTGGTGGGGAGCGCCGTGGCCGTGAGCATGGCGTAGCCCGAGTCGCTCGCGCACGTCGAGAAGGAAGACTCCGAGAGGATGTTCACGAGCGCGACGTAGGCGGCGGTCTGCTGGGTGGAAGTGCAGGCCGTGGCGGAGGCGGATCCGACGAGGGCGGCAGCGGTGGCAGCGAGGAGAGCGGCGAAGTTCATCTTCGAGGGAGAAAGCGGTGCGGTGGGCTGGGGGGGGGCTTGTGCTTGACGAGGCAAGTTGCAGAATGGGGAAGCTAGCAAGGATGGCAGAGCTGGCGGATGGCAGTCGTTGACCCAGTCAGGCCTCCCAGGGCGCCCGCACTAGACAAACAACGGTGTATCCTTGGTGCGAGTCCTAGAAGCACTGACTGGTATTGGACCGCGTCTGGAGCGTGAGCAACCTGTCGCAGCGGCGGTATGCCTGGCATATCTTCCTCCTTCTCTCCGTTTATCAGGCTCGGCGAGTTCTGTTCCTTCCTGCTTTCGGGCCATTCTGGAGCTGCGCAGTCGCGTTGAAACCAGGATAGAGCAAGAAAGACAGGTGGGGCCAGTCGGAGATCACCTCGAGGACCAGACCGCCTGCTGAAAGGGCAGCGCGGTTGCCCCAACCGCCACGGGTGGACAATGTCGAAGTGCGTATGCTTAGCGCTCTCGCTGTTCGATGGAGCGAGTCGGGATGCTCCACCACGCGATCATCACAAAATTGTAGAGCCATCCTCCCTTGGAGGGGCGCAACACCGGAATCGAGCCTGCCTGTCGCTGGGTGCTATCGAACCGGACAACAGCCAGAGGCCGTCTGTGGCTTCCTGGCTAGAGCGGGCTGATTGCCCAGCACGTTCCGGAAATGCTGTGATGGCAATAACTAAGAACAGGAGTCGCTTCGCCTCGATGAATCACACCGCTATCTCACATCGGAGAAAACAAAACTCATATCATTTCATTCACATACTTCGGCAGTTTGTGTGGAAACTCACAACTTAGTCCTCGGTTGATGGCGTCGACCAAGAAGCAGCTCCTGACAGGGAAGACGTAGAATATTCCCAGCCAACAACGCTCTCCGCCGCCATCGAGCTGGAGGACGCGCTTAGAGCGACGCGCACTTGGTCGAGAAGCCGTTGGCGTACGTGTACACGTCCAGCACGAGGCCGCTGGTGGGAACGGTCAGGTCGCAGTCGGGCGGGTTGAGCGCCACGATCTTCTTGATCATGGTGTTGCAGGCCGTGGACGCGCACATGAGCTTGTACTGCGCGTTGGTGGGCAGGGCCTTGGCCGTGAGCATGGAGTAGCCCGAGTCCTTGGAACACTGCGAGAAGGACGACTCGGACAGGATGCTGACGAGCGTCTTGTACGCGGCGGTTTGCTGGGTCGCCGTGCAGGCCGTGGCGTTGGCGGAGCCGACGAGGGCAGCGGCGATGGCGGCGAGCAGAGCAGTGAAGTTCATCTTGGGTAAGAGGGGTGGAGATGAAGGGGGGGGGGTGGACGTCGTGCGTGTGGCGGAGCAAATTGCAGAATGAGGCAGTGAGCTGGGTGAGAGGGCTCGCAGTCCGAAGGCATCGAGCCGTACCCGGTCTCACAGCGCAGGAGCTGCTTGTGGCGGGCGCGTCGGCTGATCTCGACACGGCGAGCGGGAAGCACTGACGAACAGCTCGATGCTCGGACGTCTACAGCCCAGAAGCGCTGTTCGATCAAGGATACCATGCCACTCATGAAGCCCCAAGTTGATCACCGCCCTGCGTTTTTCTATTCGCATCGGTAGACAGCTGGCACGGAAGCAACTTGTCTGCTTTGGCGGCCTTACAGCTCGGATAGTTAGGAAACCCGGGGAGTTCGGGTTCGCTTGCAGACCAGGATTCACTCGCGCAAGCGTCTCACTCGGCGGATTCATTGTGGATGCAAGTGTGGGTGGATCAGCCCCTGTTGCAGGCAGTCGTCCCAAATCGCTTGCTTCAGCTCGAAGAGAATATTTGTTTTGCCGCTGTTAAATTAAGGGGGGGGGGAGGTCATTCGTATATGCAATGCATGTATTAATACGAATGACTTACATACTATGTGAAAATTAAGCTCC
>NW_009258121.1:1131260-1187853 GCF_000149755.1 Phytophthora sojae | reverse complement strand
TGTTTTCGAGCACTTATAAGGCTTTTTGAATGAAGATTTTTTGTTTCCATTACCCTGCACCTGCCTTGCATACTACTAGTTCTGCAGTAGTTTAATGTTCTGGAAACAGTTGCTAGATAGAATGGAAAATGGATTTTGGGTCGGAGACCTTACGTGCGCGAAGCTGAATACGCAGACTCAAGTCCGGAATAGCACTTCGGATATTCGCCGAGTTAGGTTCATCGTAAGAGTTCGCTTCGTGGGTTCTCGTCCTATCCTGCCTCTGTGGGCGACTGCTCCTAGCACTGTCGACCAAGAGCAGAATCGGATATGCTGGGCATGCACTCAATCTATCGCACGCATCGATCATCGATGACCAGGACTGCGGCATCTAACCTCGGCCCCCAGAACTCCATGTCGTCTTCGCCCCAGTTCTCTCCATTCTGAAATTTCCCTTGTCAATCACAAGTCACCCACACACAAGTCACCCTACTTTTCAGGATGAAGTTCACTGCTGTCCTCGCTGCCGCCGCCGCCGCCGCCGCCGCCCTTGTTGGATCCGTCAATGCCACGACCTGCACCAGTACCCAGCAGACCGCCGCCTATGTCGCGCTCGTGAGCCTTCTCAGCAAGTCGTACTTCACGCAGTGCTCAAGTGACTCGGGCTACTCCATGCTCACGGCCACAGCGCTACCCAACACCGCGCAGTACAAGATCATGTGCGCGTCGACTGCGTGCCAGGAGATGATCACGGAGATCATCTCGCTGAACCCGCCTGACTGCGACCTGACCGTGCCGACCAGCGGTCTCGTGCTGGACGTTTACACGTACGCTAACGGCTTCGCGTCGACGTGCGCATCGCTGTCCTCGTCATCGGCCTAAGCTTAGGTGGACACCTAGCAACTTCCTTGTGCTAAACATACGCCTGACGCTTCCAAAAGCTACAGACGCTTCGTTTCCTAAGCCTCGCTCGATAGGCGAGCTTTTAAGCTCATATTAACACGCAGTACCTGTTACAGCCTGCCATTTTTGGCCTCTTTTACGGGATTTCAAAACGCAACTTAAAGAGTTAATCAGGTAGTTTATTACAGTGCTATTCGATGTATTGTGCTTTGCACGAACTTTGGCATGCGATTAAGGGCTCTAAACCAACGAGCAAATCCTTCCCGGTGATCGTATCTCGCAGCCTAACTCAAAGTTAAAGTTGAGCTAATCAACCGCCAGTATCAAGCGCCAAGAACGGAGCGGTTGCCACTGCAAGAATAAATCGGTTGTCGCTGCAAGAAAACAAACTGATAAGGTCCCCGCTAGAATGGTGCCAGCTCCTTGCATAATAGTAAGCACCGATTTCGGCGGGGACGTTTTCTTTCGCTCTCTTCGTCGGGGCCTTGCGCGTTAAACCAAGCTCGAATTTCAGAGCACGGCATATACGGTAGTAGCAGTAGAAAATATTTCTTTTGTCTGATTGCTTTCTAGTCGATGATTGACATGCGTTGGCGATCTATCGTACTAAACTACGTCTACAATATTGAAGAACATCCGTTTTTATATCGAGGAGCTGCAAGCAGCTTTAAAGTCAGCGTTTCCTGCACTACCAAACATTTCTAGTGCGAGCGAGTTAGAATTAGAATGTCAGGGCCCTAGTATTGTCGGATTTTTTCCAGCCATTCAACGAAAGTGAGCATAACTCATCGTTAAATCGTTGTCTTAGCAGCTATTCTATCTTAAATCGACGAGTTAGCCTCCTAACTCAATGATGGGCTAATCGCCGTGATTTGCCAAAACAACGAATTACGTCGTTGTTTAGACAGAAAGCATGCAAAGCACAATAAGACTTTGCTATTATAACAAATGGATTCCATCGGGCGCATTTATATTGTTGGCTTAGCTGTTGAGAACGAGCTCGCCGAAAAGACGTCTCTGGGAGACGTTGCCGTGCGGTAACGCATGTATCGCAATCAACCAATGACTTGTGTCGAGATTCCGTAACCAGACCAGGTGACGCATAGATAGAGGTATGTGATTGGTCAAAAATAAGGCTTTGAAGTGCTTTTGCCAGACGGCGGCGTATGGACCGAGGAGTCCTGGAGCTTGAAAGTGCTCATGAGTTTTTTCGTCTACACCTATTTTAATAGGTGTTTAAAAGTGCATTCTCCTACATATTACCACCACTGGACTAGGTGCAATTCCTCCCCAGCAGGTGCGGGCACTTAGACGCCGCTGCTGGGCACCTTGTCCATCTCCTGCTGCTCGCATTGCCTTCCCGCTCTGGGACTCCGGACGAGCTCGTGCTCCTGTCGGCGTTTCTCGGCGACTGGACCACGAGATGGCGCGTGCAACAACCTCAAATACAAAGCCCTTGCTATAATATGTCTTAGTTGAGCAACGAAAGTTCAAAGCCCGCCTCTGCTGCTAGCGGCGAGCAGACCAAAGACGTCGTATCCGCGCTCGCGACCTTGGTCATATGACTGCAAGTGCCGTGCGTGGCAGCTCTTGGGCCCCAGTACCAGGCTGCTCAGACCAGTTAGCATCGAGTCTACCGAGTGAGTCTACCGATTGATAAAGTAGTTTTCATGACCGCAGGGTCTGCTGCGCCTGCGTTCATGACGACGAAGGCAGCCATCGCAGCGACAGTATGCTGTTCCCTTGTGCGCCCGCCGTGCGAGAAGTGGGCGAACATTTGAGCCAATCAAACAGGCAGAACCAGTGTAACGAACCCATGCTACACTTTCACTGTTAAAAAAGTTGATACACCATCGTGTTTGATTGTATCGTTGTATTGAGCTGATCAAAATTGTTATGAGAAATGGTAAGCTGAGCTGGTTACGCCGGAGTACAAATCACTATACTGAAGTTACTATAGTTGGAGATTGACATTTGTACCACAAAACGCACATAAAAGCGTATAATATGTGCATAAAATAAACTATAACACCAGGATTTAGGGGCAACGTGCAACCTCGTCACTTCCTGCAGCATTGTAGCTCAGCTTTACAGCCTTGGATGCTGCAAACTTTGTCAACCTTCTACTATGACCAATGTGAACATGTATACCAATTTTCAGAGTGAAATCATTCCTCCTTCAAGACCCTCTCCGTAGTGACCATGCGATCTGTTAGGGGCATTGCGTGGTAAAAATAATGAATGCTAACGACTATGTTGTGTTTATGAGATTGCTCGTGCTCCCGAGATTATTTTATCCTCGCATATGTAACATACGAAAGAATATCCAGACTGTTATTATTGTGAACGGAGCTGGGGGGAAGTCGTGCTACTGTGTGCAGGCCACATCTTCACTATCGGGTTCAGCATCAACAAAATAGCCGACCGTCTGAGCGCAAGCTCAGATGAAACTGGTGCTTCAGTGGAGCAGCTTCACAGGCAATTGGTCTACGTTCAAGATTGTCAAGGATATCACCTGCACATCAGTTGTACACAAACTTCGTAAAAAGTTATGAGTAATTACCCCCCCCCCATCTAGACCCATTCTAGTGTACCAGATCTGGCACGGCCTAGATGGTCGGCCACGCGTCGTCTCTCCAGGCCGCTGCCTGACTTGCTTCTTGCTCTCTCGCTAACCTGAATACATCTCACTTTCCAATCTTCCCTACGTCTACGTCTTTCCTTCTCTCCCGTCTTCGACCTGCGCAAGTGCTGATGGCTCGAGAGGTTATAAGCCAAACGATAGGGAGAAGCGGGGAAGACTTCCCACGCCTCAACGGCTCCAACTTCCCAGTGTGGAACGCTCGCATCCGCGCAGCTCTCGACGGTTAAGGCCTGCTAGGCTTCATCGACCAGGAGGACTACGACGGTGACTCGGACTCGTCCATCGTCGACTCCGACGACGACCAAGACCTCAAGCCTTCCCACCCACCCTCGCCCACCAAGTCGGACGACCTGCTCTCCGACACCGGAACCCTGTCTCCAGACGGCGGTCTGGACGCCGATGATGCCAAGCGCGACGACAGCACGGCCCAACCAAAGCCTGGCTCCTCGTCCGGCGCGTCGTCGGACTCTTCGTCGGGCAACTCCTCTGAGGCGATGGCGACTGACCCTCAGTCGTCCCGCTCCGCCAAGCCCACCCCGCCGCCCCCGGTGATCAAGTCCTTCACCGAGACCAAGCGCGACAAGGAAAGACGCCGAGCACTGCTCCGCGCACAGGCCAAGAAGGCTCGAGCGAAGCTTCGAGCGGCCAAGAAGCGAGCGGCTCGCAAGCCGAGCCCGCACGAAAGACGCCGAATGGAGCGCAAAACTCGATCGTTCCTGATCTCAATAATCGATGATGCCCACGTGCTCCTCGTCGAGGGTTGTACTTCTGCCTACTCGTTCTACCAAAAGCTGCGTGACCGCTATGAGGGCTCGACTGCCCACGGCGACCCGTACTACATCAACCACTACTTGATGACCATCAAGTATGAGGAGGGTACGGATCTGATGGCGTTCTTCCTGACCTTCGAGCGCGCACTGAAGGCGGCTGCTGAAGCTACTGGCATTGTGATGACTGACGAACAGAAGTCACTCTATCTCTATCATGCGATGCCTAGTACCTGGAAGCCTGACCTTGCGATTTGGAAGGACAGCAAGAAGTTTATCCTGTACACGGACCCCAAGACCAACATTGAGCGTAAAGTGCTGAATGACTACGCCAAGCGCAAGTACGTGATTGAGAAGGGCAGCCCCGAGACCCCCACCACGGCCAGCGAGACGGCACTTCAGGTCATTGCGAACACACCTCATGGCCGAGACGACCCGCCTCGTCGTTCTCAAGGTTGCACCTACGCGGCCAAATCACGCCATCCGCAACTGCCGTGTGCTGCAGAAGCACCTGCGCACTGGTACTGTCAAGGAGGGCACAGTGCTGCCAGCAAACTTTGGCATTATCGACCGCAAGCCGAGGGATGACCCCAACCCCTTTCCGGCCAAGCAGCAGTGCACCCAACGCTCGGATGACCGGCAGCGCCCACCCTCTCGCAATGAGAATGGGCTCAAGGGTCCGGACATCTATGATCGCTCTGGCAACCCGGTCAACTTCCAGGACCTCCAGCGCAAGTTCAGCTCGAGAGGACGCGAAGCGGGGCTCATCGCATATGCGACTGTCATCATGCCGGACATCGGTTTGTCGGCTACGGGCTCTGACCCCCATGACCCCGCGGGGACGGTTGACTCGGGATGCACTCGACATGCTGCTTACCAAGAAGCCTGGTTCAAGGAGATCCGCCCCTACGCCGGCGTCATCATGGTCGGTGGCAAACACCAACTACCCAACCGCGGCATTGGTGATGTGGTCCTCGAGGTGGTTGACACTACCGGTACTACCCGCCTCATGGAATTCCGTGATGTACTATACGTGCCGGACATGAAGTTCAACCTCCTGTCCATCGCCCAGGTGCTGAAAATGGGTATTCGCCTTGTCTTCAGCAGCACTACTTCGTGGGCAAGGACTACAAGGTCCACGTCGAACTCGCGTCGGACATGAACCTGTTCCAGTTCAAGTCGAAAATCCCACTTAAGACGCCCAGCGCGCCCGTGGCCCCAGCTCCTGCGGACAATCAACCCGCCAATGCCCTTGTGGCTCAATCAGGTATGGACCCTGCTGTCTTATTGTGGCACAAGCGTCTCGCTCATCCTAACTTTCCTGTGATGCAGACCATGTCTAGGACCCAAGCGGCCCCTGAACTGGCGTTCTCTCAAGCATCAGCGATCCCCAAACACTTCTGCCCCTCGTGCATCTTTGCTAAAGCACACCGTGCTCCATTCAATAGTAATGTTGATCGCACTTAAGACAAAAGACGCCCTCGCCATCTACTCTAAGGCGCTACTGCTCAACGAGCCCATTGACCTGGAAGAGGAACATACCCTTCATCATACCATCATTACTCTCTTAGCTGCTCGCTATGACCCAGACCCTAAGACCTACAAGGAAGCCATGCGCTCCCCATATGTATCTGACTGGCACGCTGCTGCCCTCTCTGAATATCGGTCACTCATGGAAAACCAAACGTGGACACTGGTGCCGCGGCCGCACAACCGCAAGGTGCTCCAGTGCCGATGGGTTTTCGCGATGAAACTGGTCGCGTTGTGCGCTTTAAAGCTCGCCTCGTCATTAAAGGCTTTCAGCAAAAGTACGACATCGACTATACAGAAATCTTCTCTCCTGTCGTCCGCATGGAAGTCCTTCGACTGCTGTTCACGCTTGCAGCAATCCTTGACAATGAAATTGAACAGATGGACGTTAAAACGGCGTTCCTCAATGGTTCACTTGACGTAGAAATCTTCATGGAACAGCCTGAGGGATTCACCTCAAAGGATCGCCCTGGCCTCGTATGCAGCCTTGGTAAGAGCCTATACGGCCTCAAGCGAGCACCTCGTGTCTGGTACCACACCTTTGCTAAGTACCTCGAACGTCTCGGCTTCACTCGCCTAGTTAAGGACCGTTGCGTGTTCTTTAAGGTTATATTCAATGCGCCGTGTTACATCTCGGTTTACATCGACGACCTGCTGATCATCTACCCGTCCAAAAATGTCGTTGCTCGGGTCAAATCGGCCCTGAGCTCCGAGTTCCACATGACCGATTTAGGGGGAGTATCCTACCTCCAATTGAAAGGAACCGAGCTAACCGCTCCATCTTCATCCACCAAAAGAGCTACGCCACCAAAGTGCTAGACAGATTCTCAATGTTAGACAGTCACCCAAAGAGCACGCCAATCGCGCAGAAGCTTAGTGCCACCGACTGTCCTACCGACGACGCTAGTAAGGCTATGATGGCCAACAAACCGTACCGAGAAGCTGTAGGTAGTTTCATGTACCTGATGACGGGTACTCGTCCTGACCTTGCCTTCTTCATCCGTGAAGTTAGCCAGTACCTTGACAACCCGGGGCTGCCTCACTGGAATGCTGTAAAGCATGGTCTTCACTACCTCAATGGCACAAAGGACTTTGGCATCACTCTTGGTGGAGTGGAAAACCTCGAGCTCCTACAGTCAGATGAATATCTCATGGCTTATACGGACTCAGACTACAGCATGCTAAGACACGACGCTGCATCGGTGGTTATATCACTATGTTCTGCAACAGTCCCATTAGCTGGGTCTCACGGAGACACCACACAGTCGTGCTCTCCACAACGGAAGCAGAGTATATCGCACTCTGCTACTGCATGCAAGAGCTGATCTACTTAAAACTACTGCTAAGAGAACTAGGCTACGAGAGCTCAAAGCCCACACTGATCATGGAAGACAACCAACGTTGCATTAAGATATACAACAACCCAGAGCTTCACGGCAGGAGCAAACACATTGGCGTTAAGTACTTCTTCGTACAGGAGAAGGTGGTGCGCAAGGAGTTCACTGTTAGCTATTGCAACACCAATGCAATGTGCGCTGACATCTTCACTAAACCTTTAGCGAAGCCACTATTTGAGAAAATGAGAGAGCTCCCCACCACAAAATGAGGGGAAAATTATATAAGACTTTGCACTTTGATGATAAATAAAAGAACAATTTAATGGTGAGAGCATTTTAGTTTTGTCTGAAGATTTAAAACCCACCGTGAAATCCTCTCCCGACATGTACTTCGCGATTACCAGACTCTGAACGGACGCACAAAGGCGAAGAAGTTCATCCAGCGACACTCCTCCACAGGCTTCTCCTTGCCCTTGTCGATAATGGTCTTGCGCTGGCCCCCGTCCGCCACGCGAAGCACAACTGCATGACCCACGAATCGGACGTTGTAAGCCGCCACGATGTACAATCCATCCGTAACGCCCTTGTCCGGAGTCAGCTCGCTCAACACACGCGGCCCGCGACGCCCGCCTTGGACGTAGTTGTTCTAAACCCTATTGTGGTTGGCGGTCCTAAAACCTTGTAATATGCTTGGTTTTACAAATTTAATCCAATCAAATCACCCCTCTATTGATTTTGACCTATTATATCATTTGCGTAAAACCAAGCATATTGCGAGGTTTTACAACAATAATTGCAATAATTATTGGTAAACCCCTGCAAAATGATATATTATGCTGCGGGGTGCGGAGCAAAACCAAGCATTTATGCATGTTTTACACTTTACTATAGGGGCTTCAGTATACTAAATCCAAGTATAATATTGATCACTAAAGGGTTAATCATCTCGTTAATCTTGAGCGCAGTCCCATGCTGGCGCAGCTTGCGCAGGAAAGCCGTGAACTGCTTCCAATTGCATCCCAGGTTCATGTCCACGTCGAACTTGCTCTTAGCCTCGGCGAAGAAAGCATCGATCACCGTCTGCGGAACCAGGTTGGGGCGCTTGAGAAGGTTGGCCGCAACTGCCATAGCTCGAAACATGCAGGAGTAGTCCTCGCCCGCAGCAATGATGGCCCTGCCGTACAAGTCAGTCTTGCAAAACTCGCGGAAGTGCTCCATCCCGCTGTTCTTGAAGCGCAGTACCAGCCAGCACTCCTCGCGGTGAGTCTCCAACATATTCTCGAGCGGCTCCAACGAGCGGTAGCGTTTGCTGGCAGGCTTCGGACGTCAATCCCACAGCACGCTGACGAAGGTCTTACTGATAGGGACGCCGCCCTCCTTTTCGTTGGGCGTCTCAGTCATGATGAAGTCGTCGATCTGCCAAACGTCCCAACGCAGCGTGGGGTCTGGGTTCCAGTATGGCTCCTCCGGCTCCTCATCCGACGAGAACAAGTCATCGTACATCCCCTCGCCCGCAGAGCCAGTGTCACTGAGGTCCTCACTGCAAACATCGTCACTACCTACATAGTCATCGTCTGAAAGCTCATCAGCGGATGACAGGGGTGACTCGTACAACGGGAGCCGCTTGGGCTTCACCATGGTCCTCTTTTGACTGCTCCTAATTTTAGAACGGCTTCTGAAGTCTCTAAACCAACGCCGCCGAGCCTTTACAGAGTAAGAAGGCCCAGCTAGTGTTCGAGCTGCTGATGTCGTTCTAAATCTAGGACGAAGCCTGAACCCGATTTCGGTCATCACGAAAAACTGGCTGTTTGCTGCAGGGGGAGTGTCAAGGATATTACCTGCACATCAGTTGTTGTAGTGGGCCTTTGGCTCACTACTTTAGTTTACACGTGTGCGCGTATATGTGAGGAAGCGTAGCTTAGTTTAAATTAGAGTTAATTACACTCGGGCCTCCGAGTATAGATTAATCTAAATAAACGATCCAAATAATGTTTTTGGGTTAAAATGAGAACTGCTATTTTTTGTTTTATGTTTCTGACTTCCCCTAAATGTAATATTCTTAGATAGGAATTTGCCAACGGCTGGTAGGCAGAATTCCAATGCTATGCATGTCGCTCATTGGCTAAAAGATGCTGCTCTCAGCCAATAGGAATCCTAAGTCTCTATGGACCACCCGTCGTGGTGGTCGTAAATGTATGTAGCCTTTGGTGTGTCTATACCAAGGTCGAGAAAGTCTTTCGAACCTCTAACAGACGTCGTATCTGTTAGAGTTACAGGTGACTGTTGCCACTTGTGCGTGTAACCCTGTTACACCATCCCCCCTCAAGGTTAGACGCGCCGAGTCACGGCACGTCACTCAGGAAATTGACCATTCGTCAATTCTTCACGTTGGGAGAAATAAAACTCGAGCTCATTCCGCAATGAGCTCGCCTGAGAAGAAGACCGACGCTGCAGCAGAGGGGAAGTCCTCCGCCGGGATAGAGACTCTCTCTATCCCCGAGTACCGCGAGCGTCTCAAAGCAAAGCGTGACGCTCTTGCTACCAAGGCTGCGGCGGGGACAACTCAACCAGAGATTGTCCTCGAAGGTTCTTCTGTAGTCAACGACGCCGTTGACTTCGAGGATGACGACGTGGAGATGGAAGAGGGCGAGGCCTCTTCTAGCAAGCGCAGGGAGTCTATCGACAGTGATAGTCTCGACCCGCATGCCGGGTCGAGACGCCCTCGTGAAGGAGACGACTCGGACGCTTCGAGCTCGAAGCGTTCGCGCGGCGAGAGCGACACTCCGCTCTGCTGCTGGAGCTTTAAGCTCTCCGCGTGAGGTGGCGCCTTCAAGCTCTCCGCGGATGCCGTCTGCGTCAGAGATCGCAGACCGAGTGGGCAACACTGTGCCTCCAAATGAAATCCCGCTGTACGTATGCAGCGGTATCCACGACGATGCTGTTGCGGAGGAGCAGCACTTTGATCCGTTAACGAACCAAAGGCGTGACTATTACACCGGGCTCTTCCACGAGCTCCGGTACTTCTCCAGCAAGAAGACCTCTTCTCGCAGCAAAGTGCCTGAGTGGCAGGCACTTTGTCAAAGTTGGAATGCTTTTGTTGAGAACTTCAACAAGAAGCCGGCTGCTTACCGCGAGCGGGTTAAGCATGCCCGTGAGCGCTGCGAGACATTCTCGACGCGCGGGAGGCTGGAGCAGCTCCACAGATCTTCTGTGGACGCTGGTATTCCATGCGCTGTGCCCGAAGGCCATCAGTGCACGTTGTGTCTTCCGGGTGCGGCGCGCTTGAGCGACCGCGACTTAAACGGGTACACGACGATTCGTGTACCTGCGAGTCTCAAGAATCTCCGTGCCAAGTTCTTGGCACGTGAGGAGCGCGACGATCGTGGGACTTCGGGCGCTGTAGGTGACCACAGCGCTCGCACTACCTTCGCGTCGGCAGTGCGTGGTGAGCTTTGTACGCTCTCACCATTTCCGGAACGTCCAGCAGTAGGACGTTCCGCGGCTCCCATGTATCTTGGTGGGGCGGAAACCCTCTCCAACGAATACGATAACGAAACGGCTGCCGGTTCGTTTTCGGGATACTATGGTTCACAATACGCTTAACAATCCAGCGTGTTGAGCCGCGGGCGTCGCGGATCGGAGGCGGCGGTGGTGGGAACACGCCCCGGGTATGGTCAACCTGGGGTTGACCTTGGCCCGACGCTCGAGGAGCGGGTCGCTGCTGTCGAACAGCATCAGAGCCGGGAGTTCGCCGCTCTGAAGCAGGAGGTGGCGATCCGGAGGGCTCGAGTCGCTCAGGGTTCGCAGACCGCGTCGGACATCTCTGTCGACGTGGGAGGTCGCGTCGCACGCTTGGCCCAGCGCGTTCACGCGCTGGAGCAGAGGTTCACTCCCGCTGGGGCTTCCGCTTCGGGCCAGCCGAGCTAGATGGCTCGTGCTGCCGGTATGGCTTCAGCCGCCCGACGTAAAAGGTCGGATGGAGGCGCATGCTAGATGGAATATCTAGCATGTAGGCGTTGCCATGCCGTGCCAACACCGTGAACGGCCCGATGAAGCGCGGAGCGAGCTTGCTCGCCCCGAAGTCGGAAACTGCGTGTTTAGGCAGGTTTTGAGTAGCTGACAAAACCAATGAACCCTTCTTGAATTCATTTGTGTTGCCCCTACCAACATTGTCTGCGTTCAGCTTCTGTCGGTCGACAGAAGCTGCGATAGCGTCTTGGACAAACCGAATGACGGCTTGTCTGCGTTGTACGAAGTTGATTTCGTCCGAACTGAACGAGTTCAGCTCGTTTCTAGCAGTAGGCCCGGCCTCTGCGTTCGTCTTCGCGGTGTCTGTGCCCTGCACAGACCCGTTCCTCTTCTTCTTGTTGCGCGTAGTCGCGGCTGACACTGTGCAAGTGTCAGCGGCATTCTGCGACTGCTGCGTTGCAGTCGTAGATCCTCCCCCACTTAAGGAAGGAGCCACCATCCCGAGTAGACTCGGGAGGCGTGGGTGTCTGTTGGCATTCACGTAGAACGGTGTATGCCCGGTCGAGGCATGCACCGAGTTGTTGATGGCGACTCCGCCATCGGCAGGCACTCGCTCCAGTGTTGGAACGAGTGAGCGTAGCTCTTAAGCACGTCTACGAGCACGCGGTTCACGCGCTCGGTCTGCCCGTCCGTCTGCGGATGGTCCGCAGTCGACATCGAAAGTTGACTCCCAAGAAGTGTGAACACTTCTTGCCAAAGGTGTGCAGTGAAGCGCGGGTCCCGATCCGACACAATGTCGATCGACATGCCATGGTGTTTGAACACCATGTCAACGAACAGACGCGCCGTCTGCTTCGCAGTCCCTTCAGCGGGTACCGCAGCAAGATGTACCATCTTGCTGAAGCGGTCAATAAAGACCACAACGCCTGTGTTCCCCTGGCTGTCCGGGGGAAGACCGAACACGAAGTCCAAAGACATGGACTGCCAACACTCTCGTGGAGTTGGTAGTGACTGCAAGGGAGCCTGCGCGAAAGGCGCAGCCTTCACACGTTGACAAACCTCGCAAGCACGGACGTACTTGCGCACCCATTTATACTGGTGGTGGTGGGCCCAGTAGAAGTCTCGCGTGAGAAGAAGGTATGTCTTCTCACGGCCCGGATGCCCCGCAGTCGGTGCATCGTGATACTCGTACATGATCCTGAGTCGCAGGTCATGGTCATTGGGCACGACAACGCGGTCCGCGTTGTCGTCAACTGCACTATAGAGTAATAACCCGTCGTGCACCCGATAACGGTGTGCACGAGCACGAAGATGCTTCCGCAACTTCTGACGAGTTTTGTCAGAAGGCGCTGAGCCGTAGGCCAGCAAGAGCTTCGCGTCCGCGTCGTGCGCGTACGCGACCTTCACGTCGTCCAACAGAGACGACGTTGGGGTGCTCGATCGCATGGCGTCAATGGCATTGACGTCGGCATCAGGCGTGGCGTAGTCAGGTCGACGCGAGAGCGCGTCGGCCACCACATTGAGTCTTCCGGGTTTGTATTCAACCCGGAAGTTATACTCTGCGAAGAATGAGAGCCATCTCGCCATCCGTTGCGAGATGTGCGGCGACTTCCCAGCCGTCCGCAGCGACGCGTGGTCTGTGTAGACCACGAACAGTTTGCTTCCGAGTAGATACACTCGGAACTTTGCGAGTGCGTACTTCATGGCAAGGAGTTCCTTGTCATGCACCGGGTAGTTGCGCTCAGCTGGCTTCAGCTGACGCGATTGGTAGTAGACGACACGATCACGGCCCTCGTGATCGTGCTGCATCAACGCACATCCGATTGCGAAGTCGGATGCGTCAAACACAACGTGGAATGGGCGATCCTGGTCGGCCACCGCCAAGGTCGGCGCCTCCGTCAAGCCCTGCTTGACTGCATCGAAGGCCTGCTGACACTCAGCAGTCCAAATCCACTCGGCGTCCTTTTTCAGGAGCTGTGACAGCGGGCGTATCATACCGGCGTAGTCCTTCACGTACTTGCACAAGTACGTGTCCAAGCCAAGGAACTGCCGCAGTTCCTTGACGTTCGACGGCGTCGGCCACTCATTGATTACTCTGACCTTCTCAGGGTCAGGGCGGACACCGTTCTTCCCAACGAGACACCCGAGCACGGGTATCTCGCTCGCCCCGAAGATGCACTTCTTCAGGTTCGCATAGAGCTTGTGCTTGCGCATGAGCGCAAGCAACTTCCGGAGATGCACTTGTGCATCTCAACATCGCTCATTGTGTCCGCAGCCCGGCTGTGGACGAACACATCGTCGAAGTAGCTCGGTGCGAAGTCGCGCACCGAGCGCAACAAGTGCGTCACGCACCTGCTGAAGGTCGCAGGGGCGTTCTTCAGCCCCTGCGGCATCACCAGCCACTCCCAGAGCATGCCGCTCGGCGTGCTCACATCCGTGAGAGGGATATCGCTCTCACGCATGAGGATCTGATAGAATCCATCGCGCAGATCAAGAGCACTGTAGATAGTGCTCCTGGCCATCGAATCGAGGATGACATCTTTTCGAGGTATCGGCGTCTGCGCCGGTATCGTCGCATCGTTCAGCTTGTTGTACGCATGAACGATGCGCCAGCCGCCCTGTGGCTTCTTGACACAGAACGTCGGAGCACTGTGCGGGGACTTCGATTCCCGCACTCATCTAGCTTTGCGACGACTTTCGAAGAAGTCGTCGATCGCTTTGACCTGCTCTCGCGGCAGTGGCCACTGCCGCGTGACACAGTACTTCGTGCTGGATCCCCTTATCCTGCGGAAGCTCCGCAGGGATCGCTTCCGGAAGCACGTCCGCGTACTCCCGTAGAATCTCGTAGAAGGGACTCGACTTCAGCGAGTCCCAGCTCTGCTCCTCAAAGCGCTCCTTCTTAGTCTTCGCACTGTGAGTGTCCTCACTCTCAGTGGTGGTTTCCATGAAGAACTGCCTCAGTTCTTCATTCTCGCTCTTCGTTCTCTCGGCGTCCGAGAGAATGCATATTTGCTCGATGCGTCCATCGTGCAAGTCACGCGCGAAGCGCTTCCAGCTCATGACTGGAAGCGGAGTCAACTCCGACGCTTGCGTCGGAGGGTTAGCGAGAGTCATCTCCCTGTACCGGAACCCGGCACAGGTACGCGTCAAGACGTTCAACGTCTCGACGTCCGGCTTCTCAGCCTCCGTCTGCCCGGCAGACATTCCTTGTAGCGTCTCGGCCCCAGGCCGAGACTTGCGCAGCGACCTTCGCATGCGCCGTCTTCTTGTTTTGCGGAGCCCGGCTCCGCTTGGTTCTTGACCTCGTCCAGGCCCAGCCGTGGACGGGTGTTCTTCTTCAGTACCGCCGGCGGGTTCATCCCGCGGGCGAGCGACATCAAGCCCGGCTTGGTCGCCCGGCGCTTCGTCGTGCAGCCCGGCTGCACGACAGCATGCAAGTTTTTCCGGTGCCGAACGTTTGCAACCGTCCGCACCGCCTGCAGCGTCGGCTCCCGGAGCCGACACGCCATCTGCACCTCGACGCCTGTTATTGGCGGAGCCCTCCGTCACAAAGGGTGCGCCGACTCCCGGAGTCGACGCGAAACTTCTTTTCGCAGCGCCGGTTCCCGGAACCGTCGCGACTTCAGTACCTCGACGCCAACCACTGGCGGAGACCCCCATTACGGAGGGTGCGTCGGCTCCCCGAGCCGACGAATCAAATTCACCCAAGCCATCGACCCCCGGAGTCGACGGCGTTTCGTCACATTGGCTCTTGTTATTGGCCAAAACTCATCCAATCAGATTCGCGTCAGCCTCCACGGCTGAGGCGTGTGACTCGCCTGCGTCATCCGTGCCCCTTGAGGTCGGAGACTCTTCCTGATTCGCTGAAAAGCGGGTGTCGATCTCCGAGATCAACACATTTTCTCCTTCAGCCATCGGCGACGACGCCGACGCTTGCTGCTCTTGCGCGCGCGCTTGCGCCCAGGGCGCTCCGGGACAGCGGCATTAGGCGCTGTCTCGAGTGGGGAGTCGCGCGCACCTGTCGGTGCGTGCGTAGCGGCAACAGGGCCAACGCGCACTGTTCCGCTGTCGCGACCGAAGCGCACGAGAGTGCGCTTCTCCCAATCGATGACCGGATCATGCCGTGGCTTGCACGGCATGACCAATACGATGTCAAACTTATCGTCCAGATCCAGGACGATAAAGGTCTCGACAAACTCTTGGTCTTCATACGTGAAGCACACGCGTACCATGCGCTTCTCGGTCTTCACGACGGCACCCGTTGCCAGTCGTACCTCCAGCATACTTCGAGGTATCTTTAAATCCTCGAAGTCAAGCCTTGATAGACTTCGCAGTCGAACAAAGTTCTTCGACGCGCCAGAGTCTACCAAAGCACGAAGAGAGCCGCTTGCTCTCATCGAGTTCAAGGTCAGGATGACAAGGTCAGGCTTGTCATCTTGGATCTTGCAGTGAGAATGAACCTCACTGGGGGCTGCAGTCCTCAGTGTCGCGTGTCCATGGTCGACATGCGGAACGGCATTACCAGTAGGGCACCCCGCGCCTACTGGCGTCCAGCGTTTTTTGTTTGGTTGCGACGGTGCCGGGCACGGGGGCCGTGCACTCCCGAGCAAAGTGACCGACTCTACCGCATCGGTAGCATCGCACATTGTTTCCTTGCGACTGCTGGGGTCCAGTAGTTGCAGCACTCGAGAGGTCCATGGGTTCTGGGCCTCCCGTCCTCACTATCGGGCGAGGCTGTGGCCTCGGCGCATGTGCATGCAGCGTAGCCTGCCGCAGGCTAAACTCCTCTTGCATTGCAAGAGTAATTGCAGCTTCGAGAGTACTCGGGTACTCACGGAAGAGATAGGTCTTCACAGGCCCATCTCTCAGTCCCTTCATGAACGTGACCACCTTGGTCGCCTCGTCGATCGGATTGGTCACGATGTTCGAGACCAAGTACCGTGCTCTCTGAGCGTAAGCATGGACATCATGCTTGCCCTGCTGCAGGTCGAGGAACTCCGCCCTCGACCGGAACTCGTTTTGCGGGGGCTCAAACACTTGCCTGAGCTCTTCCTTGAAACCCTCGTACGTGCTAAAGCACGTAGGATCCGAGAGTCGGCGTCCATACGCCCAACTTCTTGCACGTCCGCCAAGACATGACATGGCGAACGCGACCTTCGACAACGGGTCGACGATGCGTCGAGCCGCAATGGCAGTGTCGAGTTCGACAAGCCAACTGAGGAGAGGCTCGCCCTCTCTTCCAACGTAATTGCTCACGCTGACCTTCAGCGATTGCGCGCGCGGTGTCGTCCCCGACGGCACCGTGGTAGACGAAGCAGCATCTCGCTGTTCCCTCATGATGAATCCCAGGACAACACCGTGTTGCTCTGTCGGCGTTAGCGTACGCAGCATCGTAGCTACAGCCGCCTCACCAATGACTGTTGACAGTCGTTGGAGAGCTTCCCACTCTGGGTCCGACAGGTGGGGACAGTCAGCGCGTGCAACGTGAGTTGCAGGCGTAGTGGAGCTTTCCATGGGCACCTCTGTATCCATGGAAAGGTTCTGTCACTATTCCGGGATGGCTACATCGGTCACTCCCCTGGATAGTGACCCAAGTGGCCTCAGAGCCAACAGATACATTTTGTATGACACAAACTATAGGGAACTTAGGATTTGTATGCAGGCCAAATCTGTACCAACCTATAAATTCATTCAGTCTTAGATCTACCGCTTTTCAAGTCAAGTCGTCCCCTTCAGACCAGGGACACGTGAACGGCTGTTCACTTGGAGTTTGTATACTCCTGCTTCCTCTGTTAAGAAGTGCTGTGTGCCCCGTCACACTTGGTAGCACTTGTAGTCAATCCTACGCCTACGCGGGTAGATTGGACTACCTGAATACTCTGTGGTCTCATCGAGTGAGCCAAGATGGATCGTACGGAGTTTCCCCATCTGAACGACTCGCAGTACGAGTCCGTTCGTAAGATAACAGGCATCTTTGGGACAGATGCCCTGCGTAGCTTAGCGGCGGCGACGCCGGCTGAGCAGGTTGAGCGTATCAACGCGTTCGACACCTACGAGCGAGGGCTCATCGCCCACGTTCAAGGGCTGCAGGCCACTGCGGCCGCGCCGAAGCCGGTGCAACCGAAGCCCCTGCGGCTGAAGGTTCACCCCTTCGAAGGGAAGGAAGGAGAAAACCTTCACTTCTGGGTTCGAGAGGTTGAGCTCGCGATGGACGCGGCTCTCGTCTCGGACGAGCGACTCCGTGTCGCCTTTGCGCTCTCCAACCTTAGTGATCGCGCTAAGAGTTGGGCGTATACGCGCGAAGCGACGACGCCTGGATGCATCGTATCATGGTCCCAGCTGTGCGAGCAGCTGCGGGCCGCGTTTCTTCCGGCGAACTACGAGTACCGCCAGCGTTCGCGCTTCCTCGCCTGCAAACAAGGAAGGCGCGAGCTGCATGAGTACATCCAGGAGATGCGAGTGCTCACTGCCTCTTTGGTGGGGAACCCCCTGCCTGAACACATCAAGGTGACCGTGTTCATGGACGGTCTGCGTGTCGGTCCTGCCCGCACGCAACTGTTCCGTGTGCAAGCAAACACTATGGAGGAGGCGATTCAGATCGCCCTCCAGGAGGAGTACAGCCACAAGCAGGCTCGTACCCCAGCCACGGTATGGCAGAGCAACCCTGCCTCTGGCGGTGCGCCTAATGGTAACTCCGGCAATGGAGCGATCAACGGGCCGGTTCCCATGGATCTGGGCATGGCCGAGCAGAGCGACATTCGCTGCTACGGCTGTGGCAAGCTTGGGCACATGAAACGTGCTTGTCCCGCGGCAGGACTGAAGAAGAAGTTCTCTTCGAAGCCCTTTGGCTCTAGGGGTCGCTGGCAGAAGCCGCGCCCCAGGAACCAGGGGAACGCCGGACACCAGTAGGGGCGGGGCGCCCTACTGGGGAAACACTAAGTCTTCATGAGGGGCGTGCGGGTAGCGCACGCCATGGGGACTTAGCCCCTGAGAGTCTCTGTACTCTCGAAGCGGAGAAGGGCAGCGGTGGGCTGCTTGTGGTGCACGCGAGTGTACCGGGATACGATCATCCCTTGAGAATCTTGATCGACTCTGGGGCGTCCAAGAACTTTGCGCGCCGCCAGACTGTCGCACGCAATCGCGACAAGTACGCCGATGCTCTACGAGGCAGCAAAGGCAACGGGCTGGTCTTGGTAAGACTGGCCGACGGTACGGTGGTAGAAGTACCTCGGGTCCACATGGACCTCACTGTCAAGTTCGAGGACTTCGACAGCACGGAGCCGTTCTTGGTCCTAGACATGGACAAGTACGACTTGATCCTTGGCATGCCGTTGCTGGAGAAACACGAGTCTTGGATCGACTGGCGCGGCAAGGCCATCGAGGCCAGCCGTCCCCCACGCTCTGACAGAGCTTTGGTGAGTCATGTTCCCACCTCTGGCAGCAGCTGGGGCGCCCGCGAGGGCCGCCAGGGCGCAGCAGCGTCTAATGAGTTCTTGGGGTCCGTCGAGACTGACGACGACTCCGACTGGGCCGGACAAGGCCTGAGAGTGGAGGTGCCGGACAGCACCTACCAGGTGGGTAACGTAGGCCCACACGCGGGTAACGAAGTACCGCAGGCAGCAAGGGCTGCTGGAGAAGGCGCCGCTGGCGCTGGCGTGGGTAACCAAGTTCCACGCGAGGTCACTCAGACCGTAACTGATGAGGAAGGCACTGCAGGCGCTTCCGATGTGGGTAACATAGTTCCACAGGAGGTCACTCAGACCATAACTGATGCGGGAGTCGCTGGAAGCGCTCCTGGTGTGGGTAACCAAGTTCCACAGGTAACATAGTTCCACCCAGCAAGGCGGGTAACCAAGTTCCGCTCCAGAACAAGGCGGGTAACCAAGTTCCGCTCAAGGACAAGGCGGGTAACGTAGTTCCGCACAAGATCGAGAAGATCGGTGGTGCCGTCAAGGCGGCGCCACGAGACGAAGACACCCGAGGGTCACGTCGTAAGCCTGGCCTAGTCGTGTGGCCGACGACGCCAGTCGCCAGCGACTCCGAGCCTCCAGCCAAGGCTCCAGCCGCCGAAGAGTGTTATCACATCTTCGACGGCGTGACCGGTCGTTGGGTCAAGACAGGAGCTGTCGAGCTTACAGCTCTGCTCGAGGTTTCAGAGTTGCTGAACCTTGAGGAGCTCGCCATGGAGGACTTCTTGGCCGAGCTAAAGACCGGGGAGATCGCAGAGTTGGTTCTCCTCCGACCGGAGTTCACGTCGGCCGAGTTGAACTCGTCCTCGATCATGGACCAGGCAGTCCTGGAGGAGTTCCAGAGACAGCGCGCGTCGCGCATGGGCTCTGAGATTCTTAAGAACCCCCGGGACCCGGTGTACCCCTTGGAGAAGGAGTTCGAGGACGTGGTGTCCAAGGATCCACCGTCCAATCTCACTCCGGACAGGGGAATCAGGCACGAGATCGATCTCGTGCCGGGCACGAAGTACTGTGTCACGAGGCAATGGCCTCTTCCCCGGGAGCAGTGTGAAGTCATTGATGCCTTCTTTGCCGCCAAGGCGAATGCAGGTATGGTGCGGGAGTCGAAGTCCCCGCACTCGCCGCCTACCTTCTGTGTTCGCAAACCGAACGGAAAGTTGCGTCTGGTTCATGCTTATAACAAGCTGAACAGCACGACAGTGCCTGCGCAGATACCGATCCCGCGCAAGGACGTGTTGCTCAACAACATGGCCGGCTGCGCGCTGTATAGCGCGCTGGACCTGGTGGACGGATACTACCAGATCCTGATGCGCGAGAGCGACATCCCACTCACGGCTGTGAGCACGCCGAGCGGTATGCTCTGGGAGTGGCTGGTCATGCCTCAGGGGCTTTCTAACGCCCCGGCAACGTTCAATCGCTTGGTCACACAACTGTTCCGACCTTTGCGTGCGTTCACACAGACGTACTTTGACGACATCTTCGTCCACAGCCGTGCCGAGGCAGGCCAGACGGCCATGGAGGTGCATCTCCAGCACCTTCGACGTGTGTTCGAAGTCATGCGGGCGAATAAGCTGTACGCCAACATCGACAAGTGTGTGTTCGCAGCTGAGGAGATCAAGGTCCTGGGCTGCTTCGTCAGCAGCGCCGGGGTCCGGGCGGACCTGGAGAAGGTGAAAACCATCTCGGCTTGGCCGCCACCTCGGTCGCAGAAGGACCTACGACAGTGGTTGGGCCTCGCCAACTACCTGCGCAAGTATAGTGCAGGCTACGCCTAGCTGGCACGGCCCTTGTCGGATCTCCTGAAGAAGGATGTCGCCTGGCGCTGGGAGCGTCGCCATCAAGATGCTTTTAACGACATCAAAGTGAGCTTACAGCGCGCGCCAGTCCTGGCATTGCCGGATGAGACGAAGCCTTTCAGCGTAGTCTGACTACGCCATTGGCTGTGCGCTATTACAGGCCGACGATGGAGACCGCGAACGGGCCATCTCGTTCCAGTCCAGGCAGCTCAAGGCAGCCGAACGGAACTATCCAGTCCACGACAAGGAGCTACTTGCCATGAAGTACGCTCTTGTCAAGTTCCGAGTGCACCTCCTGGGCTCGACGCCCTTTGTCGTTTATACAGACCACGCGTCCTTGCGGACTGCCGTCAACACGCCGCATCTCTCACAGCGGATGGCGCGTTGGCTGTCATTCTTCGCGGAATACAACTTCCGTGTCGAGTACAAGCCGGGCAAGTTGAACGTGCTTGCCGACGCGCTGTCGCGCCGACCCGACTACGAGCTTGCTCATATTAGTCGGGTCACGACGGATCTGTATGATCGCATCAGGCTGGGGTACCGAGACGATGCCAGTCTCGGACCTCTTGTGCGATTCTTGGCCGCTGGCTCGGAAGCCAAGGCCGAGTGGCTCACGCCCCGACAACGTGCAAGGCTGCACCGCTATGAGTGGGCTGACGGTTTGCTCCACTATAGGGTCGAGCCCGAGGATCCTCCCCGTATTGTCGTGCCCAACGACGAGGATCTCAAGTACGACATTCTGATGGAGGCGCACGACGCTCCATCCAGTGGCTATCTCGGCCGTGAGAAGACGTACGCGTCTGTCTCGCAGATGTTTTGGTGGCGTCACATGTACAAGTGGGTCGCCACCTACGTCCGTACGTGCGAGACGTGCCAGCGCGTGAAGCCTGCCGGTCACGCCTCGGCACCATTGCAGAGCCTGCCGGTCCCAGCGGACGGCTGGAAGTCGATGAGTCTCGACTTTGTCTTCGGCCTCCCGGCCGATGCCCGTGGCAACACCGGTGTTGTTGCTTTTGCCGTCTGAGCAAGATGGTACACTTTGCTCCAGTTCGTGACACCGTCACTGGTGACGAGGTCGCTCGCCTGTTCATGGACTGTGTCTTCCTGCACCACGGTCTGCCCGAGACCATTGTCTCTGACCGAGACCCGCGGTTCACCGCTGCGTTCTGGCAGACGCTGTTTCGCCTTCTCGGCACACGGCGGTCGATGTCGACGGCGGACCACCCGCAGACGGATGGCCAGACGGAGCGCGTCAATCGCGTGCTCGAAGACACGCTCCGTAGTATCTGCGCGGAGACGCCCCGCTCTTGGGCTGATCGCTTGCCCATGGTTGAGTTCGCACTCAACAATGCGGTACATGCATCGACGGGCTTTACGCCCTTTTACCTGAACGGGTTGCGCCACCCTCAGGTGCCGCTCACATTACGAGGCAGTACCGGGGCTTCGGTCCTAAGTGGGGGAGAGGCTCGGAAAACCTTTTCCTCCCAAGTCTCGGACGTGAGTCCAGCCACCTTGCGGAAGCAACTGTCCTCGTTTGCCGAAGAAAGGCTGAACATAATCAGCAGGGTGCGAGACACCATGGCGCAAGCCCAAGATAAACAGAAGGAGTACTCTGACCGAAATGGAAGAGGAAACATGAACGTGTTTAAGGTTGGGGATTTAGTTCTCCTAGATACTAGAAACCTACCGCTAAACACTGTTAGCTCGGTCGAGAGCAACAAGCTGAAGCACCGCTTCATTGGACCCTTCACGGTCCTCAGCCGGCATGGCGCGGCGTACACCATAGACTTGCCCAAGTCGATGACGACTCACCCGACGTTTTACGTGGGTCGTCTTAAGAGATACCATGACCATCTGGCTCTGGCTGCCCCGCAAGAAGCGGTGGGTGGCCCGGTGGAGAAGAGCGCAGCTTCTCGAAGCGCGGCGTCGAGTCGCGGTAAGGCGCCTGATACGCGCGCTGGTCGTAAGACGGCGCGGCGTGCATCGGAGCAGCATACGCAGGGGGGCCCGTACGAGCCCTGGTCAAACTGGGCCTGATACGAGTGGGGCTGCTGCTGCTCCGGATACGGCGCGTGGCCATGAAGCTCGGCCCGAAGGCCAGCGAGCTGGTTTCGCAGCGAGTCGTAAGACGACAGGTCGGCTCGACGATCCACACGGCCATGGAGACTGCGAGTTTCTTGATAGAGCGAGGCAACATCCTCACGGAGCCGCTCCACGGCACCAGGCTGACCAGCAGGAGCGGCAGCCTCGCCACCAAGGCCGACGCCAAGCGCGATCTCGAGGACGTACACACGGTCCCGGGGAAGACGAATCTCCTCTTGCTGCAGGGCCACCACCTGACTCGGGGCCCCAGCATACGGCTGCGTCGCCTCAGGCTCGTAGCCATGGCCGTGCGAGGCCACCGCCGGCCCTCCTTGATCGTAATGGGCAGATCCACTACCACGTGGAACGAGTCGTCCGGGAGCGGCGGCTCCATGGCAAGCGCCAGCTGCTCGTGAAGTGGAGGGGTTACCCTGAGTCGGATAACTCGTGGGAGCCCGTTGAGCAGCGCCAGGCAGACTGCCCGAAGGCTGTTGCGATATGGGACGAGAAGCAGCGGCAGCTTCGTAAGTAGTCCTTGGCTTCTTGGCCGGTACCCGGGGCACGGTAGCAGACGTAGTCGCACCACGCCCACGCTCTTCACGAGCTTTGGCTCTCGCCTCTTGCTTCAGCTCGTCCATCTTCGAGTGGAGCTTGCGCTTGCTCACGAGTTGAGCGAGCTCGATGCGGAGCTCGCGCACGTCCAGGATTGCGGACAGAGTGCAATCCTCACGGAGTTCTTTGGACTCTTGGTCGGAATACCCTTTGCGCTGGACGTAGCGCCAGAAGAGGTCTTCCACCTCGCTCCGGGTCATGTTGTCATTCGGCTTGACCCAGTGGAAACCCCACACAGGATGGAGTCCACCCTTGTCCTCCGGCTTCTTGCGAAGCGAGGTGAACTCCTTCAGTGTGAGCTTGTGTGGTGCTAGTAGCACACCGGGCGACTTCAACGTCGCCAAGAAAGAGTGGCTCTTGCTCAACAAGAGCACGCTCATAGGAACCCCTCGAGGTGTACCCGCCGATAAGGCCACGAGGAGCCGAGAGCTTCTCCAACAGCGCTGGCGCACCAGTGCCAGGCTCGGGCGGGAAGTAGCCCTGCGGGTACGTGGCATCCCCGCCTGAAGAAGACTCGATGGCAGTCTTGGCAGTCGGTTGCCTGGCATACGCACCCGAGCTAGCAGCGTGGTATTGCTGCTGCTGCTCGTCGAGGTTGTTGGAGAGCTCCTTGGGCTCGTGAACGGCACCCTCCTCGCCCTCAGACTCCGAGTCGATGAACAGCTTGGAGCTGGAGCCGCGAGGCGACCTGGAAGCTGAACGCTTCTTCGCCTTGGCCTCGGCGGCCTTCGCTGCGGTAGCCGCTTTCGACGCTTGGGCACGCTCACGACCTTGTGCCAGCGTCAGATGCTTGGATGCCAGCACCTCATTGGGCTTGGAGCCCGCGTCGCTCGGCGACTTCTCGGCCACGACCCCAGCGTCGGCCATGGCGACTTCGTCGTGCGACTGCTTGCTGTCGCCTGAGCCGGACTCGGCGTCCTCCGCCTCCTTCTTTGACGAGGCCTTTGCGTCGGCCGAGGCGTTGGTCATGTCGCCTGCCGCCAGCTCCGTGCCTTCGGCAGCGTGCGTGCTGCCCTCCGAGACGTTCTCGTCGACGGGTGAACTCTCACCGGAGTACTGGACCATCGTGCAGTCAAAGACGGCGGCTTCCCAGTCGCGAGCCGGGCTTTTATGGCCCCGAGGACTCTCCTCCTTGCCTTGCGCGGCGTCAGGAGACTTGCTCCGAGCCCCGGCCTGACGGCCACTCTCCGGCGTGCTGCTACGAGAGCGCACCACCTCCTCGACCCCCTTCGTGGCCTCCATCAGCGCGGACGACTCGTCCTTGGCCTTGGCCGCCCTGGTTTTCGGCCCTACGGCCCGCGGTTTCGGAGGTGCTTTCGCACTGCGCGCACTGCGCTTTGGAGGCATGCTTCCGGTCGACGTGGAGACCCTGCGGCTTGCTCGGCGATGCGCCAGTTGCTCTGTGAGGCCCGGGAGCCGAGGCGCCAGAGCTCGCGCCGTTGTCGATGGATGTCGACTTTGCGAGTGAAATGTGAGTCGCCGGCGTAACCTCGCTCTGATTGGTCGATAAGATCGAATCTAAGTGGGGGAGGATGTAACGGGGTTACATGGAATAGTGACCCTGTCACTATTCCGGGATGGCTACATCGGTCACTCCCCTGGATAGTGACCCAAGTGGCCTCAGAGCCAACAGATACATTTTGTATGACACAAACTATAGGGAACTTAGGATTTGTATGCAGGCCAAATCTGTACCAACCTATAAATACATTCAGTCTTAGATCTACCGCTTTTCAAGTCAAGTCGTCCCCTTCAGACCAGGGACACGTGAACGGCTGTTCACTTGGAGTTTGTATACTCCTGCGTCCTCTGTTAAGAAGTGCTGTGTGCCCCATCACAATTTGAATAGTGGACAGCGTGTCGTCACGCTTCGTGCCATATAGTTATAAATATTATAGCATCCAGCACAACAAATACTTTTATCTAGTGCTTTAACCACGTATCGAGTGCAATACAAGCACATTATCACTATACTGGTGTAGTGATAATGCGCTTGTATTGGTACACCTTGAAACGATATTGTACCGTCATTGTGGTACAGATTTAGATAGTGATGTCTCTGGACTGTGATAAAAAGTGGTTTCCCGAGGCTATCACTACGGAGAGGATCGTCTGCACATGTACATGTTCGACCACTGAAATCGACCAGCGAAATATTTTTGCCGCAACTTCGTCTGGAGACATAACTGAGTCTGTGACTTAGTTCTGCTGTGGATGGAGGAGGCGATCGCGACGCACAACTTGTCATGATGCGCTGGATCTGCGAGCCCTGGCATTGCCGTCTCGTCCAGTGGCTAATGAGAAGTTGCTAACATGCTTGCGCACAGGGGCATTTCCAGAAGATATGGCTAAAACCTTTTTTAAAAGGTTTTAGTCATATTTTCTGGAAATGCCATTAAAATGCTGCTGCCGCTAGAATACATGTACTAAATCCATGATACGTAGAGATTCAGTGTTGACCGTGAATTTCGAACAGCAAAAGTGTAAACTAAAAAAACTGGATTAAGATGTATCATTGCGGAGCCACTACGAACGACGAACCGCTCTCACTGCCAACGCAGCCAGATAACCGCAAGATAAAGCAAACTTTTAGCAGGCTCCGCCAGGCACCACAGGCTCAGTCGTCGGAGCCGTCGTAGGGGCTGAGGTGGGGGCATCAGTGGGGGCAGCAGTAGGGGCATCCGTGGGGGCCGAGGTGGGGACATCCGTGGGCGCCGAAGTAGGGGCATCCGTGGGGGCATCAGTCGGAGCGGACGTAGGGGCATCAGTCGGAGCGGAAGTCGGGTTCGTCAAGGCGTCACAGTCCGATTCGAAGTTGGTCGCGAGCTGGTGCACGTTCATGACGGCGTTGCTGGTGGGAATGGTCAGGTCGCAGTCGGGAGGGTTCGTCGCGAGCACCGCCACGATCAGGTCGTGACACTCCTGAACGCCGCACATGGAAACCATCTCCGTGTCCGTGGGCAGCGCCGTCGCGTACAGCATGTTGTAGCCCGACTTGCTCGCGCAGTCATTCAGCGACGAGCCCGTGAGCAGGCCGATCATGCCGAGGTACGCAGCCTGCTGCTGCGTGCCCGTGCAGGCCTCGGCGCTCACAGAGCTGACGAGAGCGGCGGCGAAGGCGGCGAGAGCGAAGTACGTGTTCATGGTCTCAGGCGGTTGGAGTTACTTGCGAGGAGCAAATTGGGGAATGGCAGAAGCAGCAGGACCGCTTCTTGTTGATCTCGTTGCCTTTGCTGTTCGAGCTAGCGCCCTGACACGACTGGTCTATGCAGAACTCCGCTGGCCTCGACTCGAGGCCCTTGAGTCCGAGTTACCGTTGATACTGTCAACTTGACAGAGAGCACTGCTGCGGATCCGCGTGGTACATGCGGGGATTCACGATGATATATTGTATAGAGCTGCTTCATAACACCATTAAATGTTTTGGTTTTAATACATTGCAGTGCACCGGCGGCAGTCGAAGTACTATACATGGTTGTGGATATTGCTTCATTCAACTCGCAGCACACCGCCACCACTTGATGCCTGTTGTGTTCGCTGTACATGTAATGGATGCGGTGGATTCTCGAAGCAATGAGGACGACAACAAGCGTGGCGAGTATGGTAGGCTAAGTGGGGTAAAAAGCCTAGGAGCGTACAGCTACAGCTAGATCCCTCTGGCCATTTGTCAGCGCCGCCTGTTGCACGCTCGGCACCGCGGCCACTCTACTGCTCAGTGAGCAGTGCTCACCACTGGGCGGGCGGGCATCACTTACGCCGGCAAAGCTGCACTGGGTGCACTCGCAAGTGCGGCTGCAGCAGAGAGGATCAGAGTCTGAGTACATACCGTGACATGACTCATGATCCGCCAAGCGGGACAAGGCCGCCTGGCGCATTACTTGCCGGCGCCGCTCTCTTGTCCGGATCCCCCGTGCAACTTGTCTGCTCGAAACTTCAGTCGTCGACACTGCAGTTGGTATCTTTGGTGTATCTTGCTGCGTGACTGTAGTGGGACGAGTGTATCCGCCA
This sequence comes from Phytophthora sojae, assembly GCF_000149755.1. NCBI lineage: Eukaryota > Oomycota > Peronosporomycetes > Peronosporales > Peronosporaceae > Phytophthora > Phytophthora sojae. The sequence goes on along the minus strand of NW_009258121.1, from coordinate 1,160,757 downwards.
CGTACGCATCTGATCTACGCGTCTCAATCGATCCCGTCGTCTGCGCTGACCAACTTGTTGAATGCCGCCGCCAGCGCCGCGGACGCTATCTAGTCGAGCACCGCGCCGCTGCCGGTAGTCGCATGGAGAAAGCGACTGCTGGCAACTCAGCTTCCAACTCAACTCGTACAGGGCGAGGCTCGGCGACGATGGCGGCTGGCCCACTTAAACAAGTGCTTCATTAAGCTCCACCGTCAGCGCTAGGAGCAGCCCAGCCGCCGACTGCCTCGGTATCTCAGGATTCACTGTTCTCGCCCTATCTCCACCGTGCATCCCTTTCGCCGAAGGCCAGCCTTCTGCTCTCCTCTGGGCTCTACAGCTCCAGCTCGACCGAACACCGCGATGGAGCTGGTCATCGAGCAGCAAAGAGCTGCTGGGCACCAACTCTCCTTCGGACAGAGCGCAGTCGGCGGACACCGGCGGCTGCGGCAAGACCTCGCTCCGAACCATGTCGAGCGCGTTGCTTCAGCTCACTCTGCAATTCGCTCTGCTCTCCACACCCACCTAACAGCACCATGAACGCCAAGACCGTTGCCGCCGCCGCCTTCGTTGGCTCCGTCGCCGCCGACACGTGCTCGTCCTCGCAGCAGACCTCCGCCTACACGACGCTGGCCAGCCTGCTGACGCTCGACTCGTTCCAGGGCTGTGTCGACGACTCCGGCTACAGCCTCCTGTACTCCACGTCGCTGCCCACGGACGCCGAGTACGTCGAGATGTGTGCGTCCAGCAACTGCCAGTCACTCATCGAGTCCATCATTGCGCTGAGCGCTCCCGACTGCACGCTGACTGTGCCTACGAGCGGCCTGGAGGTGAACGTCTACGAGCTGGCGAACGGCTTCTCGGCCGAGTGCTCTTCTGTCTCGTCGACCACTTCGACCACGTCCACCGCCTCCAGCACGAGCACGGAATCGACGACGACGGCCCCCACAGCCACGACGGCCGCGACCACGACGACTGCTGCCACGTCGACGGCCTCCAGCTCGGACAGCACCACGACCGCCACGACGGCCCCCACGGCTACGACTGCTGCGTCCTCCAACTCGACGACGACCACGACGACCACCATCACGTCGACTGCCACCGCCTGCTAAGAGGGTGCTGGGGTCAGTTCATTCTTCTAGACACCTGTAGCGTTGCGAAGAATACGGCTAATGAAATGCCTTCATTTTTGAGTATCCTACGTTTGTTTCGTCTTTACGACTTCAATGTGCAAGTTTGATCACCAGAAGCGCAGCAACCTATCGAAGATAAAACGGCAAACTATGTAGTGCGAGTTAGCTTGTACTACTACTACAACAGGACTAGTGCTACGTTTTTTTCTAGTGCGTGTAGTACAGCAGAATTGTTTGAAAGAATTGAACGTCTGTAAGGCAGCGATTCGGAGAGCTTCACGTCGCTTTCGTGAATACCAGGCCTCGGAAAAAATAATTATTCCATTGCAATTACTGTATTTTTGTACGGAAATATGTATTATTGGTTGCTGGTCGTATTGAAATTGTTATTATTGAAGCCCAATTATCAGTAAAATGTTTGACCATACCAAAACCGAGTTTAACATGATTCTCAATATAAAAAGTAATTGAAATAAATACATATTATTGGTGAATGATTTATTGAAATGATTATTATGGAGACCGAACTCTTGCAATTCAATATGATACTGTATTTTCCGAGGCCTGGTGAATACGTGTAGTGAATGCATATTAACCTGCAGTGCGAGCCAAATCTCTGCGGACAAGGAGGGGGGCGAGAAGGGCTACTTTCGGTTATACATGCATTGGTGCGTTAGGACAGAGAGAAGTGAGCTAGCTACAGTGCTGCAGTGTGTAGGAAGTCAACAATCGCCCGCTTCCCTCAGGAAAAAATCCTTGCATTTTAGCAGGCCGTAGCCGTCGTCGTGGTGGTGGCCGTCGTGGCGTCCGAGCTGGAAGCCGTCGTGGCCGTCTCCGTCGAGTTCGACGAAGCGGTCGTGGCGTCGCTGGCGGTCGACGCAGCCGTCGAGGTCGCGGCCGACGCCGTCGTGGTCGTCGCAGTGGTCGAGGTCGAGGTCGTGTCGGCGCTGGTGCTGGCAGCGGTGGACGTCGTCGAGGTGGAGGTGGTGGAGGTCGTGCTGGTGCTGGCTGACGAGTCGCTCGACAGCGACGAGCAAATGCTCGAGAAGCCGTTCGCCAGCTCGTAGACGTTCACCTCCAGGCCGCTCGTGGGGACCTCCAGGGTGCAGTCGGGCGGCTTGAGCGCAATGGTGGACTCGATGAGCGACTGGCAGTCGCTGGACGCGCACATCTTGACGTACTCGGCGTCCGTGGGCAGCGACGTGGAGTACAAGAGGCTGTAGCCAGAGTCGTCGACACAGCCCTGGAACGAGTCGAGCGTCAGCAGGCTGGCCAGCGTCGTGTAGGCGGAGGTCTGCTGCGAGGACGAGCAGGCGTCGGAGCTGGATGAGCTGGAGGCGGCGGCCGAGCCGATGATGGCGGTAACGGCGATGGCGAGGACGGTCTTGGCGTTCATGATGGTACTCAGGTGGGGTGGGTGGAGCTCGGTAATCCGCCCGGGTTGGTTCGTGTTGCTGGTGGAAAGCAAATTCTGGAATGGGAGTCGAGTTGAGATCGCGAGTCTGTGAGAATGATCGCATGTGTGACGAGTAGAGTTTTCAACATGGAAGCGAGCACCAGACAGCAGCTGCATCTTGGTGCTGCTAAGATAGGTGCTGCAGCGCTCGGTGGCAGACTCCGTTGCTCGCGGCGTGGCTCGCGAGGATACCCGTGTCAGCAGGTGTGATCACTTCAACGTTGCTTGGCCGCTCTCAACGGATCACGCGCACATAAATGACCCCTGATTATCCCTACGGAGTAGCTTTATGCACCCTACAGGCAAGTTACGCGAGCCCGGTGTTGCTATCTACCTAAAATCTTCTTACAGCAGAGTCCAGCTTTTGTGAACAGTCAGTAGGGTACGTGTTTGAATTTCATGAAAGTCACTGGTATGTGATCTAACTGTAAGACAGCATCACTAGCTAGCAACGTTTGCAAGTTGAAAGAGTACAAAGCGAAAACTGGTTGAGATGTAATGAAGCGAGAGTCTCACGGATCTCCGGGCCTCTGCTCGTCGACTGCCAAGATACACCATGCTTGTCCTATCAAAGTAGGCTCCACCCTAGCACCGTAGTCACCGAATGACTGCAACTGCCCCTCAAAACCTCTACCCGGGCTTCGAGCTTTGATGAACAGAGCTCTTGGCAGCAGGAATAACCCGAGGCCCCCTAATAGCGTATACATCGGCTTATTGACCGCAAGTTGTTGTAGCTTAGCCCTTCAAGCCTCCCCGCCATTCCAGAATTTGCTTTCCACCAGCAACACGAACCAACCCGAGCGGATTGCCGAGCTCCACCCACCCCACCCGAGTACCATCATGAACGCCAAGACCGTCCTCGCCATCGCCGTTACCGCCATCATCGGCTCGGCCGCCGCCTCCAGCTCATCCAGCTCCGACGCCTGCTCGTCCTCGCAGCAGACCTCCGCCTACACGACGCTGGCCAGCCTGCTGACGCTCGACTCGTTCCAGGGCTGTGTCGACGACTCTGGCTACAGCCTCTTGTACTCCACGTCGCTGCCCACGGACGCCGAGTACGTCAAGATGTGCGCGTCCAGCGACTGCCAGTCGCTCATCGAGTCCATCATTGCGCTCAAGCCGCCCGACTGCACCCTGGAGGTCCCCACGAGCGGCCTGGAGGTGAACGTCTACGAGCTGGCGAACGGCTTCTCGAGCATTTGCTCGTCGCTGTCGAGCGACTCGTCAGCCAGCACCAGCACGACCTCCACCACCTCCACCTCGACGACGTCCACCGCTGCCAGCACCAGCGCCGACACGACCTCGACCTCGACCACTGCGACGACCACGACGGCGTCGGCCGCGACCTCGACGGCTGCGTCGACCGCCAGCGACGCCACGACCGCTTCGTCGAACTCGACGGAGACGGCCACGACGGCTTCCAGCTCGGACGCCACGACGGCCACCACCACGACGACGGCTACGGCCTGCTAAAATGCAAGGATTTTTTCCTGAGGGAAGCGGGCGATTGTTGACTTCCTACACACTGCAGCACTGTAGCTAGCTCACTTCTCTCTGTCCTAACGCACCAATGCATGTAAAATCGAAACGCGTCCTTCTCTTTTCTTCTTCTTCCGTCTTCTTCCACGTCTTCTTCTTCTCTTGAGCGTTGGTCCTGCGTTGCAGCCTGCACCTGCAACTTGCAGGTTGCAGTCCTGCTCATGGTCTCCCCTGCGTGCAGAGACCGTGCAACAACTTGTCCTCTATTGGTGAAAATCCTGTCACAACGACTTTGATAAGCTACGTTCGCCGCGATGCCGACGCCGCCGCTGCCGAGGCTGCTGCTCTTCTGCGACTTCCTCGAGTGCCGCGTGCACACGATGGGCGTGTCGCTGCTGCGCCGCATGCTCGCCGACTTCTTCGCCGGCAACGAGCACACGCTGCTGGACTTCATGCGCCTGGGCGGGAGCGTCGTGGCCGTGCTGCCCGTGGAGAGGAGCAGCGCCCGACGCCAGCAAGAAGCTGCGCAGTTGCTCGCGCAGCAGAAACAGACGGAGGCGGAGAACGTCCCCCAAGACACACCGAATCAGATGGACACTACTCAACCGACACAGATGGACCCTTCTCCATCCGAGCCCTGTGTGTTCCGCTATCTGCTAGCGCGCGTGGCGACCAAGAACATTTTGTGGCTGCGGGACATGTTCAGAGAGTTCTGCAGGGGGGAGGACGCGCTACTGCGTGAGCTCATGCGGCGCGGCAACGAGCCTATCAGTGTGATCCCCGTGGACATCCAGGCCTTGTGTCGGGCCCCGCTGCCCCCGCCGCCGTTAATGGTGGATTCAGAAGCAGCGGCGTCGTCGACGACGACGCAACCTCCGCCGAGAAAGAGGCCAAGAGTGTTGGAGCAGAACTCGAATGGACACAGTGAGGCTGCTGCTGCTGCTGCTGTTACTGATGCCGTTGAAAGACGCGCTAGGAAGCAAACTCGCGCGGAGGCAGTCCTAGCACCGGCCAAGGGCGACGCGATCGTAGCTGCTACGAACCCGACGGTGGAAGGACCGATTCTGCCCTCGGATGATGAAATCCGCACGGCCATTATGAACGCGCTGGAGCGGGTGGAGGCCAAGGAGCCGTGGAAACAGGCCTTCAACTTCGCCGACATGTCAATGCCGTTCGACTCGCCCGAGAAGTATCCGAAGCTGGTTGTGGTGCTGCAGGAGTTCTGGGAGACGTGCGCCCAAGCTGTTTGGGAGCGGCAGTTTTGGGCGCCGCTGTCTCGCGAGCGCTACCATGAGCTGCACACGCTGCGGAGAGGCCGGCAAAGCAGAGCGCAGAACTCGTTTGAGAAGAACATCATCCCTCTCGTCTACAAGGAGTTTGGGGCGGCTTTCTTCGTCCGACTGGACCAGAGTGCCGAGCGCCACTGCAGTTGGTACTACCTCGACCAAGTCGTGGATTTGTTCACATTGGCGCAGCGTTGCGGTTTGGCGACGTGTCTGAAGTACATCGAGTCGGAGGCGTTCACGAGATTCCCAGTCGCCCCCGGCGTCACCCGCAACTTCTTCTTGAGAGCCAACGGCAAGAGTATCAGCATGTGGTCGTCGTCCCCTGCAGTGCGACCGATATTGGACGAGATCGTCGCCTTGAAGGCCAAGACCAAGGACAAGTGACGACTGGCCGACGTTTGAAGCGTTATTAAGAGCGTGGGGGTCCTTCATCTCGCATTCCTCTGTTTTGTGTCGTTTTATCTCCGGCAGCTCACTGTTTGGGGAGTGTAGCTACCAGCAGTGAAGTGCAGATTGAAGGCATGTTTGACCGTGTAAATTCTACGTGTTGCAACTGTTTCGCGTTGACTTCGACCAGATAATCCGTCACAAGGTCAACAATTTACCTTTGCACTACTGAACCAGTGTCAGTTGATGCTGATGCGCTCTTCATTGTGGAATACTTCTCCAAGCTCGGCAAGTTGAAGCGCGCGGTTTCGGCGTTTTCGATTGGCTCTCGCTCACCTCTCCTCCATCATACCCTGACGCCCAATCCCCCACCCTACTGCATAACGTAGCCACTACACAACGACACCAACGACACTAGCAGCCATGGCGCCCGAGCGGCGGCGGCGGCTGTGCATCGCCATGTGCTGCGACTTCTTCTTCCCGCGCTTGGGCGGCGTGGAGATGCACATGTGGTCGCTCTCGCAGTGCCTGCTGCGGCGCGGCCACAAGGTCATCGTGCTCACGCACGCCGTGCCCGGGCCCAAGGCCAAGGGCTCCGAAAGCGCCGCTGAGACCCCCACGCAGCGCGCGGGCGTGCGCTACATGACGCACGGCCTCAAGGTCTACTACCTGCCGGTGACGCCCGTGGTGGACAACGTGACGTACCCGACGTTCGTGGGCCACTTGGCGCTGTTCCGGGCCATCTGCGTCCGCGAGCAGGTGCAGATCGTGCACGGCCACCAGGCCACGTCCACCTTCATGCACGAGTGCCTGCTGCAGGCCAAGGCGCTGGGCCTGGGCGTCAAGACCGTGTACACGGACCACTCGCTCTTCGGCTTCGCGGACGCGGCCAGCGTGCACCTCAACAAGGTCATGAAGTTCTCCATGTCCACGGTGGACGCGGCCATCGGCGTCTCACACACCTGTCGAGAGAACCTCGTGCTGCGCGCGTCGCTGCGGCCCGACAGGGTGGCCACCATCCCCAACGCCGTGGACGCCACCAAGTTCGCGCCCCCGTCGCCGGCCACGCGGCTCGGGCCGGACGACCCCATCACGGTCGTCATCATCTCGAGGCTGGTCTACCGCAAGGGCATCGACCTGGTGGCCCGGGCCATCCCCATCGTGTGCGCGCGGGACTCGAGAGTGCGCTTCCTGATCGGCGGCGACGGGGCCAAGCGACTGCTGCTCGAGGAGATGCGGGAGAAGTACCGACTGCACGACCGCGTGACGCTCTACGGCGCCGTGCCCCACTCCCAAGTGCGCGACGTGCTGTGCCAAGGCCACATCTTCCTCAACAGCTCGCTGACCGAGAGCTTCTGTATCGCGATCCTGGAGGCCGCAGCGTGCGGGCTCTTTGTGGTGAGTACGCGCGTGGGCGGAGTGCCAGAAGTGCTGCCCCCTGACATGGTGCAGTTCGCTGCGGACATCACGCCCGAGGCGCTCGCGGAGGCGGTGCTGGCCGCGGTGCCTCGACTGGCCGGCGTGGATCGACAGGAGTTCCACGACCGAGTGGGGAAAATGTACAACTGGGATGCGGTGGCTGTGCGCACGGAGAAAGTGTACGAGAAGGTGTGCGCTCTGCCCGACAGCTCGCTGCTCCACCGTCTGCAGCTGTATCATGGAATCGGCCCAGTGGCCGGGATGTTGGCTTGCGTCATTGCTGCGGTCTTGCATTTGTACGTCGTGTTTCTCGAGTGGTGGCAACCTGCGGCTGACATCGAGCGGGCGCTTGAGTGGACACCGATCTCTCTCCAAAGTGATGATGGCGATGAAACAACTGGGCAACTGGGCGTAGACGAATGAATTCGAGCGTGTCTTCGCCATTTACTAGACTCTTTCAAGGAATAAAACGCCGACATGAATACCAGGGTGGGCTGTGGATTGTGCTGGACGTGAAGTGGGTTTGCGCGTCGTTCCTCATTCGAGCGTTCACTTCTTGGCCTTGCGCTTCGAGCCGTTGCTCCGGTCCTTGAGGGCACAGATCTCACGCAAAATAGGCCCCATCGCGCTGGCGACGGACCACATGCTCTTGCTCTTGCCGTTGTTCGGTCTGGCCACGCGAACTTTTCTCCCAGGCACAAGGGGGAATCGCTGGAGCGTTTGCGACTCGACGTACTGGAGGCATGCAGCCAAGCCCACGCGCTGGGCGATGGTGACGAGGTCCTGTACGGGCTCCACGTACCACCAGCCCTTGTGCGGCTTCGAGCGTTGATCCAGTTGGACGAAAAACTTGGCGCCAAGCTCTTGGTAGATGCTCCTCATCACAGTCTGGAAGGCCTTGCGCGCTGCCGCTTGACGCGTCTTCCTTGCGGAATGGCGACGTCGATCGCTCAGGTACCACCAGCGGCGCCCAGAATGGGCGCTCCCAGACTGCGCGAGCGTGCTTCGCCCAGAACTCCTTGAACGCTGCAGCTAACTTGGACCGCTTCACGGGCAAGGGCAACGTGTCTGGGTCGGAAGACTTGGTTCCAAGGCTCCTGCTCCTCGATGCGATCGAGCACCTCCATGGTGCAGATGTTCAGATCTTCCACCGACGGCGGCATTGCTGCGACTGAAGCCAACTCGGCGAGTGTCGTGATCTCATCGTCGTCTTCCTCCTCGTTCTCCTCCGAGTCACTGCAGGGATCTAATTGGTGTTCTTGTTCCAGTCTCTCTTGAAGTGAAGTCCCGGTCTGCAGCTGCATCTCCGACGCTGGAGCGAACTGTGACTGCATTGACCTCGCTTGGAGAGCCTGAATGTCCACGGGGATGACGCTGACGACCTCGTTGCCGCGACTCACGAACGCACGCACCAGAGCGTCGTCTCCGTTGCAGAACTCGAGGAACATGTCCCGCAGCCAGAAAATGTTCTTGGTGGCCACGCGCGCCGACAGGTAGCGGAAGACGCAGAGCTGGAACTGCTGTGCGTCGGAATTCTCCTTGATCTGCTGAGCCAGCAGGCGAGCCGCTTCCTCTCGGTAGACGCGACTCGTCCTCTCCATGGACATCACCGTCACGATACTCGCTCCGAGACGGATAAAGTCCTGCAGCGTGTGCTCGTTGCCGACGCAGAAGTCGCTGAACATGCGACGCAGCAGAAGCAGGTTCGACGTGTGCAGGCGGTTCTCGAGGAAGTCGCAGAAGAGCAGCAGCGTCAAGAGCGACGGCATCTCGATCTCTCTTGTACCGTGCTCGTGCCAAGGGAAAGCTGCTGGCAGAAAATCTTTTCGACTAATGGCGCAACTTATTGGTAAAGAATTTTGCATCATCGAAAATTTGCCACACAGTACTTACTACACATTGCAACAGCCACCACAGCACCTCTTTACAACACAAGTCATTGATGATACAATGACGCTTAAGCGAAGGCCGGGACTAGAGCAACGATCCCCCTTGGCACAGGACGATGTTGTCGTTGTCGGATTTCAAGAGCGGACTTGTTGAGTTGCGTCGGCCGACCCTTCCTGCTACATACCGCAAAGTGAGACGCTCAGATTGTAGCCGACGCAGACACCAGACCGCACAAATGATATATCTAGTAGGTTGCTCTCTGGTTGACACCATCAGAGGACTGAATGGACTCACGAACGCAACCATAAAGTCACAACTCCATCGCCGTAACTGCAGTAAAGAAACCAGGTTGAAGCGGAAACTGAGCGCTCAGATCGGACTCCCTTTGATAACAACTTAGTACTATACTCCTCCTCCAAGGCCTCGACTGCTGCGCATTGATGTCCTTGTCCAACGCGACCTCGCTTCATTGCCCTCAGCACTACTGCTCCAAGCGGCAGCAATCCTCCTCGTATGGGCGACGCTCGCCCAGCCATCGCTCCTGCAAGCTCTTCAACCTTGCTGACCAATCAGCGGAGTTGCCCAAATTGCCCAAAACTAGCTTAATTTGGGCTTGTTAGCTGTATCCGCCCAGAGTGTGTAATGTCCCTTCTGACCAATGTGCAACACCAGTCGTCCTCCAAAGATCCGCTTCAGCTTCAGCTCTGACACCAAAAACTGGTTCGCAGTGATCGGACCTCGGTGCAAGGCTGGCTCAGCATCAGGTCGTGGCCCTACAGTGTCTGTAGACTTCAGCCTGCCTCCCAGGCTCCCAGTCAGCTGCAGCGACCAAGTGTGCGCCCTTTTCGGACAGGTAGGCCACCTCTTCATTCCACAACTTGCTCTGTTCCAGACACACAGCTTTCTTCAGCCAACGCAGGTACCATGAACACGAAGACCTTCCTCGCCGTTGCCGCCGCCGCCTTCGTGGGCTCCGCCGTCGCCGAGACGTGCTCGTCGACCGACCAGACCAGCGCGTACTCGTCGCTGGCGAGCGTGCTGACGCTGAGCTCGTTCCAGGGCTGCGCGGACGAGTCTGGCTTCAGCCTGCTGTACTCGACGTCGCTGCCGGACGACGCGCAGTACGAGAAGATGTGCGCGTCGGACAACTGCAAGTCGCTGATCGAGTCGGTGGCTGCCTTGAACCCGCCTGACTGCGACCTGACGGTGCCGACGAGCGGGCTGGTGCTCAACGTGGTGGACCTGACGAGCGGCTTCTCGACCAAGTGCTCGTCGCTGTCCTCTACGTCGACGTCGACGACCTCGACTGCCTCGAGCGCCGCTACGGCCACGACGACGGAGGCTCCGGCCGCCACGACGGCTGCCCCCGCCACGGAGAGCGCCACGACGGAGAGCGCCACGGTGTCCGCTGCGACGGAGGCCCCCGCCGCCACCCCGGCCGCTACCACGCCCACGACGGAGGCGTCGAACTCGACGACGTCAGTGACCCAGACTGCCACGGCCTGCTAAGTTGTAGGTTTGCGCGGCTGGGCTGTCCACGTATATATCATTCTGGGAGTCGAGTCTCGATTGCCCTGTAATAAACCTTTTCGATATCATAGGTTGGGTTGCTGCTTTGTTTCTTCTTGTTGTTTCATTGTGTGTGTTGATCATGGCTTGGGTGGTGTAATCCGAGTCTGTAGCGGTCGTGAGTGCTTGGTGTAGTCCATGGGAGAATCTCGACTGCGGTTGTTTGTAGGTCGAATGATTGTGGCTGCCTCTGTTGGTAGTTGTTGTACCTTTAGTTTTCAAAGCGGAGACGGTAGGAGTTCCAACCTCGGGTACTTCAATCTGCTAAGTCGGAAACAATTGCATGGCGGTTGTGCCGCTCGCAGATGCCTTACCAAACTCGAACGCAGCATATTTTACTGGAGGGGCTGAAGAGCCTGATGCGGATACCGATTGCGGACGATGCGACCGAGGCGATACGCAACGAAGAAGCCTCAACCTGCAGATGACAGGTTAGCAATGCCGCAGATCCTAACTTAGCATCTGTGGGACCGGTCGTTGTAGTCGTTAGCAAGAACTAAGTGGCAACAATGTACCTCAATTCAAACACAAAACCTAGACAACGATTAAACCTGTTGAACCGAAGGCTAATCGGATGCATTCGCCCCCGTATCTGATGCCATCGACCGTTACATTAGCACGACCGCCATGCAATTGTTTCCGACTTAGCAGATTGAAGTACCCGAGGTTGGAACTCCTACCGTCTCCGCTTTGAAAACTAAAGGTACAACAACTACCAACAGAGGCAGCCACAATCATTCGACCTACAAACAACCGCAGTCGAGATTCTCCCATGGACTACACCAAGCACTCACGACCGCTACAGACTCGGATTACACCACCCAAGCCATGATCAACACACACAATGAAACAACAAGAAGAAACAAAGCAGCAACCCAACCTATGATATCGAAAAGGTTTATTACAGGGCAATCGAGACTCGACTCCCAGAATGATATATACGTGGACAGCCCAGCCGCGCAAACCTACAACTTAGCAGGCCGTGGCAGTCTGGGTCACTGACGTCGTCGAGTTCGACGCCTCCGTCGTGGGCGTGGTAGCGGCCGGGGTGGCGGCGGGGGCCTCCGTCGCAGCGGACACCGTGGCGCTCTCCGTCGTGGCGCTCTCCGTGGCGGGGGCAGCCGTCGTGGCGGCCGGAGCCTCCGTCGTCGTGGCCGTAGCGGCGCTCGAGGCAGTCGAGGTCGTCGACGTCGACGTAGAGGACAGCGACGAGCACTTGGTCGAGAAGCCGCTCGTCAGGTCCACCACGTTGAGCACCAGCCCGCTCGTCGGCACCGTCAGGTCGCAGTCAGGCGGGTTCAAGGCAGCCACCGACTCGATCAGCGACTTGCAGTTGTCCGACGCGCACATCTTCTCGTACTGCGCGTCGTCCGGCAGCGACGTCGAGTACAGCAGGCTGAAGCCAGACTCGTCCGCGCAGCCCTGGAACGAGCTCAGCGTCAGCACGCTCGCCAGCGACGAGTACGCGCTGGTCTGGTCGGTCGACGAGCACGTCTCGGCGACGGCGGAGCCCACGAAGGCGGCGGCGGCAACGGCGAGGAAGGTCTTCGTGTTCATGGTACCTGCGTTGGCTGAAGAAAGCTGTGTGTCTGGAACAGAGCAAGTTGTGGAATGAAGAGGTGGCCTACCTGTCCGAAAAGGGCGCACACTTGGTCGCTGCAGCTGACTGGGAGCCTGGGAGGCAGGCTGAAGTCTACAGACACTGTAGGGCCACGACCTGATGCTGAGCCAGCCTTGCACCGAGGTCCGATCACTGCGAACCAGTTTTTGGTGTCAGAGCTGAAGCTGAAGCGGATCTTTGGAGGACGACTGGTGTTGCACATTGGTCAGAAGGGACATTACACACTCTGGGCGGATACAGCTAACAAGCCCAAATTAAGCTAGTTTTGGGCAATTTGGGCAACTCCGCTGATTGGTCAGCAAGGTTGAAGAGCTTGCAGGAGCGATGGCTGGGCGAGCGTCGCCCATACGAGGAGGATTGCTGCCGCTTGGAGCAGTAGTGCTGAGGGCAATGAAGCGAGGTCGCGTTGGACAAGGACATCAATGCGCAGCAGTCGAGGCCTTGGAGGAGGAGTATAGTACTAAGTTGTTATCAAAGGGAGTCCGATCTGAGCGCTCAGTTTCCGCTTCAACCTGGTTTCTTTACTGCAGTTACGGCGATGGAGTTGTGACTTTATGGTTGCGTTCGTGAGTCCATTCAGTCCTCTGATGGTGTCAACCAGAGAGCAACCTACTAGATATATCATTTGTGCGGCCTGGTGTCTGCGTCGGCTACAATCTGAGCGTCTCACTTTGCGGTATGTAGCAGGAAGGGTCGGCCGACGCAACTCAACAAGTCCGCTCTTGAAATCCGACAACGACAACATCGTCCTGTGCCAAGGGGGATCGTTGCTCTAGTCCCGGCCTTCGCTTAAGCGTCATTGTATCATCAATGACTTGTGTTGTAAAGAGGTGCTGTGGTGGCTGTTGCAATGTGTAGTACTGTGTGGCAAATTTTCGATGATGCAAAATTCTTTACCAATAAGTTGCGCCATTAGTCGAAAAGATTTTCTGCCAGCAGCTTTCCCTTGGCACGAGCACGGTACAAGAGAGATCGAGATGCCGTCGCTCTTGACGCTGCTGCTCTTCTGCGACTTCCTCGAGAACCGCCTGCACACGTCGAACCTGCTTCTGCTGCGTCGCATGTTCAGCGACTTCTGCGTCGGCAACGAGCACACGCTGCAGGACTTTATCCGTCTCGGAGCGAGTATCGTGACGGTGATGTCCATGGAGAGGACGAGTCGCGTCTACCGAGAGGAAGCGGCTCGCCTGCTGGCTCAGCAGATCAAGGAGAATTCCGACGCACAGCAGTTCCAGCTCTGCGTCTTCCGCTACCTGTCGGCGCGCGTGGCCACCAAGAACATTTTCTGGCTGCGGGACATGTTCCTCGAGTTCTGCAACGGAGACGACGCTCTGGTGCGTGCGTTCGTGAGTCGCGGCAACGAGGTCGTCAGCGTCATCCCCGTGGACATTCAGGCTCTCCAAGCGAGGTCAATGCAGTCACAGTTCGCTCCAGCGTCGGAGATGCAGCTGCAGACCGGGACTTCACTTCAAGAGAGACTGGAACAAGAACACCAATTAGATCCCTGCAGTGACTCGGAGGAGAACGAGGAGGAAGACGACGATGAGATCACGACACTCGCCGAGTTGGCTTCAGTCGCAGCAATGCCGCCGTCGGTGGAAGATCTGAACATCTGCACCATGGAGGTGCTCGATCGCATCGAGGAGCAGGAGCCTTGGAACCAAGTCTTCCGACCCAGACACGTTGCCCTTGCCCGTGAAGCGGTCCAAGTTAGCTGCAGCGTTCAAGGAGTTCTGGGCGAAGCACGCTCGCGCAGTCTGGGAGCGCCCATTCTGGGCGCCGCTGGTGGTACCTGAGCGATCGACGTCGCCATTCCGCAAGGAAGACGCGTCAAGCGGCAGCGCGCAAGGCCTTCCAGACTGTGATGAGGAGCATCTACCAAGAGCTTGGCGCCAAGTTTTTCGTCCAACTGGATCAACGCTCGAAGCCGCACAAGGGCTGGTGGTACGTGGAGCCCGTACAGGACCTCGTCACCATCGCCCAGCGCGTGGGCTTGGCTGCATGCCTCCAGTACGTCGAGTCGCAAACGCTCCAGCGATTCCCCCTTGTGCCTGGGAGAAAAGTTCGCGTGGCCAGACCGAACAACGGCAAGAGCAAGAGCATGTGGTCCGTCGCCAGCGCGATGGGGCCTATTTTGCGTGAGATCTGTGCCCTCAAGGACCGGAGCAACGGCTCGAAGCGCAAGGCCAAGAAGTGAACGCTCGAATGAGGAACGACGCGCAAACCCACTTCACGTCCAGCACAATCCACAGCCCACCCTGGTATTCATGTCGGCGTTTTATTCCTTGAAAGAGTCTAGTAAATGGCGAAGACACGCTCGAATTCATTCGTCTACGCCCAGTTGCCCAGTTGTTTCATCGCCATCATCACTTTGGAGAGAGATCGGTGTCCACTCAAGCGCCCGCTCGATGTCAGCCGCAGGTTGCCACCACTCGAGAAACACGACGTACAAATGCAAGACCGCAGCAATGACGCAGTATGGCAAATTGCTTGAGTAGGTACTTTGGTAGAATGAGGCGGCTCTTGGCGCTAGTGCTCTGCTGCGACTTACATGCACTACAATATCACCATGTGATTCTCATCCAGAAAGCGTAAACTTAAGCGTGCCCAGGGCAGCCTATTATTGCTATTGGCGAGGCTGTAGAGTTGAGCAGTATCGGGAGCAGATAGCCGTCTAAACAGCAATCAATTCAAATTCAAATTCAAAGTTGCCACGAAACAATGTGCTACAGATGCAAGTGCGGAGCCTCCAGACATTTTCCAGTCTGCCTTCAGTCGATTCATGCTCTGGAGGAGTGCACAGAGACGGAAGAGTAATGTACCGGTAAGTTATAATACCGGAGTACATGTACCGTACACACTTTATGTGTCACACACACCAGTACCTGTACTCGGCAGTGTCTGCACCACACCTTCTACGAGCCCGACCGTCTACTTCAAAAGTGGGCTCCCCCTAAAACGAGAGCCAAAAGTCGCACAAAATGGGCTCCCTCATGGTAAGTACGAGATCAAGGAGCCCTGGTTGGGGCTCCCCATTGGCTCCCCACCAGGGCTCCCCAAATTTAGCTTCAAATCTATGACGGGCTCTTCATAGTAATATCTGATTGGTCAATTTTACCTAGACTTAAGGCGAGCAACTTCGCGTGATCGATGCAGAAGATCGAGCTCAAAGATCGCCACACTAGAAGATCTCGCGCCGCTCATATGTGTACAGCCGCTCCGAGGCCACCCCAGCGTCGCTGATAGTCCTTCCTTCCCCTCAAGGAGAAGCCCTCTTTCCTATGCCTTTTCAGGTTAGAACCTGGAGATACTTCAATGACGGCCAATCATCAGCGAGATATTTAACACAGGTGAGGGGGAGCCCTTAACGAGGGCTCACAGTTCTGGAGGTCTCCTTTCACTTAACCTATTGAACCCAAGAGCCCAGGAGCCCGGCTCTCCCCAGGGCTCGTAGAAGGTGTGGTCTGCACAATGAGCATCTGATCTGATCTCGTGTCCATTTCTTCAGCGTCCCTTTTGCCCAGTTTCGTCGGCAATGGCTTCCGCTCTGCCCAAAATACCAAGTTGAAGTGACTAGCCAATCCCATCACTTGTATATCCCAAACTACACTAGATTAGGTCGTCCAAACAGACTAGTTTGGGCAGTGTATCCGCTCGGGTCGTGTGTCACGGCTGTTCGTCCCACCTCCTGACAGATGTGCAACACCAGTCGTCCCCCAAAAGATACGCTTCAGCTTTGAACCTGGTTCAGACCTGCCGCCATCAGGGACAGCCCGCCATCGCCTGCCCTCCTGACGCCCGGCCAGTTACACGCGCTCGCCCCCCCCCCAGTGGGCCCCCACCCGAGCAAATTTACCGTCCGAGGGCGACTGAAGACTGAAGCTGCCCCTTTCGGACACCAAGCAGGTCAAACGCGGCAGCTGCACGGCATCTCTTCATTCCACAACTTGCTCTGTTCCAGACACACAGCTTTCTTCAGCCAACGCAGGTACCATGAACACGAAGACCTTCCTCGCCGTTGCCGCCGCCGCCTTCGTGGGCTCCGCCGTCGCCGAGACGTGCTCGTCGACCGACCAGACCAGCGCGTACTCGTCGCTGGCGAGCGTGCTGACGCTGAGCTCGTTCCAGGGCTGCGCGGACGAGTCTGGCTTCAGCCTGCTGTACTCGACGTCGCTGCCGGACGACGCGCAGTACGAGAAGATGTGCGCGTCGGACAACTGCAAGTCGCTGATCGAGTCGGTGGCTGCCTTGAACCCGCCTGACTGCGACCTGACGGTGCCGACGAGCGGGCTGGTGCTCAACGTGGTGGACCTGACGAGCGGCTTCTCGACCAAGTGCTCGTCGCTGTCCTCTACGTCGACGTCGACGACCTCGACTGCCTCGAGCGCCGCTACGGCCACGACGACGGAGGCTCCGGCCGCCACGACGGCTGCCCCCGCCACGACGGCTGCCCCCGCCACGGAGAGCGCCACGACGGAGAGCGCCACGGTGTCCGCTGCGACGGAGGCCCCCGCCGCCACCCCGGCCGCTACCACGCCCACGACGGAGGCGTCGAACTCGACGACGTCAGTGACCCAGACTGCCACGGCCTGCTAAGTTGTAGGTTTGCGCGGCTGGGCTGTCCACGTATATATCATTCTGGGAGTCGAGTCTCGATTGCCCTGTAATAAACCTTTTCGATATCATAGGTTGGGTTGCTGCTTTGTTTCTTCTTGGATTTTGAGTGCGAATAACCTTAGCTGGATGATTCGCTTTCACGTGGCGGAGGGCCACTGCTACAGAACGGGGCGTTCATGGGAAAGAGATGCAGTATGTTGTAAAGAGACAGACCTACATACCAATTGTCGGATAGACAACCCCGAATGCTACCATAGGCCAATTCTGTCTTGCTGGATGCAGATGCGCCGATGTGTTATTGACTTCAACACGTGATGTTGAAGCGGTTTGGTTTGTCACGGCTGTTGAAGTTGCGTCTAGCCCCAACTACGATGTGGGCCTACACTGTACCATTGTTTGGGAAGCGAACTGTACAGTAGTCGTGAATTTCGCCCCGCAGATGCAGACAACCAGTCAACACACTAAATACAATACAACAGATAGATCAAACCACCGCCCTTCAAAACAAAGTGATCACTCCAATGAAAACGATGTATTATGGACCGTAATTTACGGTCTTGGCACTACCAACTACGACAGCGCTGATCCAAAGTCCAGTCTTCAAGCTGCCGAGCCACCAGGCTTCGCAGCACACAAATATAAAGGTCGGTTGTGTCACAAGATACGGGGGTAAACCCCGTCCGCTTAGCAGGCCGTGGCCGTCGAGGTGGTCGAGGTGGTCGTGGCGGTGGCCGTCTCCGTCGAGTTCGACGAAGTGGTCGTGGCGTCGCTGGCGGTCGACGCAGCCGTTGAGGTCGCGGCCGACGTGGTGGAAGCCGTCGTAGTCGTCGCGGCGGTCGAGGTCGAGGTCGTGTCAGCGCTGGTGCTGGCAGCGGTGGACGTCGTCGACGTGGAGGTGGTTGAAGTCGTGCTGGTGCTGGCCGACGAGTCGCTGTCGAGCGACGAGCAAATGCTCGAGAAGCCGTTCGCCAGCTCGTAGACGTTCACCTCCAGGCCGCTCGCGGGGACCTCCAGGGTGCAGTCGGGCGGCTTGAGCGCAATGATGGACTCGATGAGCGACTGGCAGTCGCTGGACGCGCACATCTTGACGTACTCAGCGTCCGTGGGCAGCGACGTGGAGTACAGGAGACTGTAGCCAGAGTCGTCGACACAGCCCTGGAACGAGTCGAGCGTCAGCAGGCTGGCCAGCGTCGTGTAGGCGGAGGTCTGCTGCGAGGACGAGCAGGCGTCGGAGCTGGACGAGCTGGAGGCGGCGGCTGAGCCCACGAGTGCCATGGCGGCGACGGCGAGGATGGTCTGCGCGTTCATGGTTATCTAGTAGCTGTAGGCTGGTGTCGTCTGCGTAGAGCGGAGAAAATTGAGGAATGAACTCGATGGGATGAAGTTACGAAAGCTGCTTTGCGGCCTGCGGAAGGGTCCCTGGACGGCCAAGGAGATTGTTGCTATAGCAATCACCATAGAGATCTCCTGGGGTTGTATCGGCCTCACTCAGGCCGATGGAGTTTGACATCGGATTGAAGAGTGAATCCTACGTACCCGATACCCCGATAGTGCGGGAGTGCGTCTGGGTGCCCAAATGCTCGGTCATGAACGGGTAATGGAGCCTTAGACCATGTCCCAGGGCAGTTCTGCCGCGGGCGCTATATATCAGGACGTGCGAGCGCAGCCAGACTCGCGCCTACATTGAGCAGACGAAAGCTTGGGCATATCTTGCCGTCAGGAGTCGCTCTCGGGGAGCGGTTGTCCTAACTCTAAACATGTTTTCATCGTACAGCAACGCATTGCTGTACTAGTGTTTCATTCATTACTACGCCGTGGTGTAAGCTTAGCCCGCAATCAGCATCTTCATTCATAGGGAACCGAAGATTTGCTCGGAGGCTAAAACACTGGAAATGGAAATGGTGCCCAGGAAGTCGCAGCAAGTTTTCAATAAAGACCAGTTTCACTCCACTCGAGCGCAAACTGGATCAGACCCCTCCTCAAATACTCTCCTTCATGCGCTTCCGCCGGAAGTAGTCCTGGCGAGATGTGAAAGCTTCGCACGTAACCAATCTAACATAGCACTGGCCTACAATCCTCATTCCTCAATATCCTAGCCTACAGCTACTAGATAACCATGAACGCGCAGACCATCCTCGCCGTCGCCGCCATGGCACTCGTGGGCTCAGCCGCCGCCTCCAGCTCGTCCAGCTCCGACGCCTGCTCGTCCTCGCAGCAGACCTCCGCCTACACGACGCTGGCCAGCCTGCTGACGCTCGACTCGTTCCAGGGCTGTGTCGACGACTCTGGCTACAGTCTCCTGTACTCCACGTCGCTGCCCACGGACGCTGAGTACGTCAAGATGTGCGCGTCCAGCGACTGCCAGTCGCTCATCGAGTCCATCATTGCGCTCAAGCCGCCCGACTGCACCCTGGAGGTCCCCGCGAGCGGCCTGGAGGTGAACGTCTACGAGCTGGCGAACGGCTTCTCGAGCATTTGCTCGTCGCTCGACAGCGACTCGTCGGCCAGCACCAGCACGACTTCAACCACCTCCACGTCGACGACGTCCACCGCTGCCAGCACCAGCGCTGACACGACCTCGACCTCGACCGCCGCGACGACTACGACGGCTTCCACCACGTCGGCCGCGACCTCAACGGCTGCGTCGACCGCCAGCGACGCCACGACCACTTCGTCGAACTCGACGGAGACGGCCACCGCCACGACCACCTCGACCACCTCGACGGCCACGGCCTGCTAAGCGGACGGGGTTTACCCCCGTATCTTGTGACACAACCGACCTTTATATTTGTGTGCTGCGAAGCCTGGTGGCTCGGCAGCTGAAGACTGGACTTTGGATCAGCGCTGTCGTAGTTGGTAGTGCCAAGACCGTAAATTACGGTCCATAATACATCGTTTTCATTGGAGTGATCACTTTGTTTTGAAGGGCGGTGGTTTGATCTATCTGTTGTATTGTATTTAGTGTGTTGACTGGTTGTCTGCATCTGCGGGGCGAAATTCACGACTACTGTACAGTTCGCTTCCCAAACAATGGTACAGTGTAGGCCCACATCGTAGTTGGGGCTAGACGCAACTTCAACAGCCGTGACAAACCAAACCGCTTCAACATCACGTGTTGAAGTCAATAACACATCGGCGCATCTGCATCCAGCAAGACAGAATTGGCCTATGGTAGCATTCGGGGTTGTCTATCCGACAATTGGTATGTAGGTCTGTCTCTTTACAACATACTGCATCTCTTTCCCATGAACGCCCCGTTCTGTAGCAGTGGCCCTCCGCCACGTGAAAGCGAATCATCCAGCTAAGGTTATTCGCACTCAAAATCCAAGAAGAAACAAAGCAGCAACCCAACCTATGATATCGAAAAGGTTTATTACAGGGCAATCGAGACTCGACTCCCAGAATGATATATACGTGGACAGCCCAGCCGCGCAAACCTACAACTTAGCAGGCCGTGGCAGTCTGGGTCACTGACGTCGTCGAGTTCGACGCCTCCGTCGTGGGCGTGGTAGCGGCCGGGGTGGCGGCGGGGGCCTCCGTCGCAGCGGACACCGTGGCGCTCTCCGTCGTGGCGCTCTCCGTGGCGGGGGCAGCCGTCGTGGCGGCCGGAGCCTCCGTCGTCGTGGCCGTAGCGGCGCTCGAGGCAGTCGAGGTCGTCGACGTCGACGTAGAGGACAGCGACGAGCACTTGGTCGAGAAGCCGCTCGTCAGGTCCACCACGTTGAGCACCAGCCCGCTCGTCGGCACCGTCAGGTCGCAGTCAGGCGGGTTCAAGGCAGCCACCGACTCGATCAGCGACTTGCAGTTGTCCGACGCGCACATCTTCTCGTACTGCGCGTCGTCCGGCAGCGACGTCGAGTACAGCAGGCTGAAGCCAGACTCGTCCGCGCAGCCCTGGAACGAGCTCAGCGTCAGCACGCTCGCCAGCGACGAGTACGCGCTGGTCTGGTCGGTCGACGAGCACGTCTCGGCGACGGCGGAGCCCACGAAGGCGGCGGCGGCAACGGCGAGGAAGGTCTTCGTGTTCATGGTACCTGCGTTGGCTGAAGAAAGCTGTGTGTCTGGAACAGAGCAAGTTGTGGAATGAAGAGATGCCGTGCAGCTGCCGCGTTTGACCTGCTTGGTGTCCGAAAGGGGCAGCTTCAGTCTTCAGTCGCCCTCGGACGGTAAATTTGCTCGGGTGGGGGCCCACTGGGGGGGGGGCGAGCGCGTGTAACTGGCCGGGCGTCAGGAGGGCAGGCGATGGCGGGCTGTCCCTGATGGCGGCAGGTCTGAACCAGGTTCAAAGCTGAAGCGTATCTTTTGGGGGACGACTGGTGTTGCACATCTGTCAGGAGGTGGGACGAACAGCCGTGACACACGACCCGAGCGGATACACTGCCCAAACTAGTCTGTTTGGACGACCTAATCTAGTGTAGTTTGGGATATACAAGTGATGGGATTGGCTAGTCACTTCAACTTGGTATTTTGGGCAGAGCGGAAGCCATCGCCGACGAAACTGGGCAAAAGGGACGCAGCAGATCAGAAGCCATACAAGTCGCAGCTGAACGGCTCAAGACCTGCCTTTCGATCCGAAGCGCAAGCCGATCAACTAAGTTTGATGCTGTTGACCGCTGCACTGTGAAGGAATCATGGTGCTGGAGTTCACCACCAACCTTCTAAGCCCCTCAAGGGGTTACAGTCTGCAATGGTTTTTGCACCACGGTGGTTGTTGGCATTGCGCTTTGAGTTCGAGAACGAACTGGAATCGATTCAAACTGTGAGTCTCGATGAGCGAAACTGCGCTGGGACATGATCTTGAAGGGATCCTCGTGGCGGCGATGCAGTTGCCTGGTGAAATCCTCAGCTCTTCGTTTCTGCTTGACCAGCGTCGCGCTTTGCACTGTCGAGACCACCTAAGATGCGTTTCATATCCCTCAGCAACTCTTCGACTATCCTGCATCGAGAACGGCAGGTCAAGCATTGGCATCCCGATAAAAACTATCTTGTCAGAAGTATAATGCTCTGCTCGACCAGTGTATCCGGGCGTGCCCAGGATCAATGAATATCAAGGAAAACAGGTCACACTCACCCAAGGATGATCGCAGCTTTTTTGACTGCAAAGGCTTCTTCTATCGCGTCACGGAGATGATGGCACCGATCACCATGACTCCCAACATATCCTTCCTGTTCGAATGCTCTTCCGACACCAAGGCTGGGCTCCCGTACAGTACAGTAGGGTGCATCTGCCGGTTCGCAGGGATACCATCGACGCGAAAGCTCATTCCACAACTTGCTCTGTTCCAGACACACAGCTTTCTTCAGCCAACGCAGGTACCATGAACACGAAGACCTTCCTCGCCGTTGCCGCCGCCGCCTTCGTGGGCTCCGCCGTCGCCGAGACGTGCTCGTCGACCGACCAGACCAGCGCGTACTCGTCGCTGGCGAGCGTGCTGACGCTGAGCTCGTTCCAGGGCTGCGCGGACGAGTCTGGCTTCAGCCTGCTGTACTCGACGTCGCTGCCGGACGACGCGCAGTACGAGAAGATGTGCGCGTCGGACAACTGCAAGTCGCTGATCGAGTCGGTGGCTGCCTTGAACCCGCCTGACTGCGACCTGACGGTGCCGACGAGCGGGCTGGTGCTCAACGTGGTGGACCTGACGAGCGGCTTCTCGACCAAGTGCTCGTCGCTGTCCTCTACGTCGACGTCGACGACCTCGACTGCCTCGAGCGCCGCTACGGCCACGACGACGGAGGCTCCGGCCGCCACGACGGCTGCCCCCGCCACGACGGCTGCCCCCGCCACGGAGAGCGCCACGACGGAGAGCGCCACGGTGTCCGCTGCGACGGAGGCCCCCGCCGCCACCCCGGCCGCTACCACGCCCACGACGGAGGCGTCGAACTCGACGACGTCAGTGACCCAGACTGCCACGGCCTGCTAAGTTGTTGCGACCAAGAGCTTCGTTTTCAGTATAAGGACGATGCAGATTTGGTATTGGTGAATAGCATCTCATTATTGCGTTATCCCTCATTGCCATTATGTATTGTTGCTTTTGTGGGCTTCGTCAAGCAGACCTGCCATTCAAAACTGTAGTGTTGAAGTGTATCCGATACCCCTCTATCATGGAGTCCATGTGGGATCATGAACCCTGCCCCAGTGCAAAACTCTCGCAACAAGCGAAGGCTGATGAATGTATCCACGCTCTCTGCGTCTTCATCGAGGTGCGTCACAATGGCATAGCATCGTGTAGGGAGCCGAGTGTAAAGCAAATTTGGCTCTAAACTCTCAGTGCAACAATAGCAACGATGCACTGTACAGTACAGTATCGGATACAGTCTACAGTGCAGTCAGGGGCGCTTCGTGAAGTTTGGCGGGATATCGCCACGACTGCAGCAGCAGTCAACTGCTGGAACTTCGAGTCGGAGGCTTCACCTGCGCGTTGGCCCATTGACGCAAGGCTTGTTACTCACCTGCAGACGCCGCCGGGATCCGCTATGGGACAGTTGCAAGAGGATACACCCGCCCGGGCTCTCGCGGACTCGTTGACAGTACTTCACGAGAGTCCGGGCGCAAGGATACAGTACATCTTTTTCACACCTGCAACACTGGCAAAGCCGCGAAATTACCGGTTCAATGGCGCGATAAAGGTGAAGACACGGCCACAACCAGGTCCCATGACACCCACTTTTGGCTCAGATACGCCAGGCAGGACTTGCAGCAGGTTGGCACTATGGACACTTGAGTCAACATGGGACGTAGCGGCTCTTGTCCAGCCGCAGGCTCAGGCCGGCCCAGATTGATGCTGTACCGCGCCCTTGCGCTGTTCGAACGCACGGGGCCCGGCAAGTTCACCTACTGTACAATGCGGGCCGCCTCCACTGATTCATTCTGCAACTCGCCTTCCGCAGCTCACCCCACCTCCCTACCCCACCACACTCAAGATGAACTCGCACTTCGCCGTCGCCGCCGCCGCCCTGGCCTTCGTCGCCTCCGTCAACGGTGAGGCCTGCTCGGCCACGCAGCAGGCCTCGGCCTACACGTCCATGGTGGGCCTCCTGCAGGGCACGGCGCTCAACACGTGCGCCACGGACTCGGGCTACAACATGCTGTACGCCACGTCGCTGCCGACGGCCGAGCAGACCGCCGCCATGTGCAAGGTGGACGCGTGCCACGAGCTCATCAAGAACGTGCAGGCCACCAACCCGCCCGACTGCGACCTGTCGATCCCCACGAGCGGCGCCGTCATGAACGTCAAGAGCCTGGCCGACAACTTCGAGCCCGGTTGCACGTCCGCGTCCTCGCCCGCCACGGAGGCCCCCGCCGCCACCACGGCCGCCCCGGCCCCGGCCGCCACGACCGCCCCCGCTGCTGAGACCCCCGCTTCCACCACGGCTGCCCCCGCCGCGGACTCGCCCGCCCAGCAGGACACGCCCGCGCAGGAGTCGACCCCCGCCGTCACGCCCGCTGCCACCACTGCCGCTACCCCCACCGCGTGCTAAGTGCAGGGAGGACTGAGAGCAAACGATTCGCTTCGTACCGCTACCGCTGTTAATAAGAGAGCCCTCGGGCCATTTTGTGTTATGACTTCTCTGCCTTTGTGTCTCGGTTTCATGACTTTGGTGGCACTGCAAACCGACTTCTCTGCCTTTGTGTCTCGGTTTCATGACTTTGGTGGCACTGCAAACCGCCGATCGAGTTCGAACAGCAAAATGATGGGCGGGAACAGCATCACAAGTACAGTGCCGCGTGCCTCGCCGCGTCTACTATAGCCAACACAACACACAAGAAGCCAACTACACCGGCAAACGAGAGCTGTCACCGCTCCCATCGGAGCCAGAAGGGGTATTTCAACTGAGGTAGGGAGGGAGGTCGGGCACATCAAGCCATCGATACACTAGCCCTCGCTCCAAGAGCTCTACGCTCCGAATGTCACTGCTTTCTAGCTAAGTCCTCATAACTCCGTCGACTTGCCACTGCAGAGCTGATGAGGGCCTCTTCACCTCATGCTTGCGCTTGCTGACGCTACCATCTTACAGTCCCTCGACTTCACGGCTCATCATAAAGGTCAGTTACCTAAAGTGGCAGCTTCCATTGCAGTGGCGTCCCCAGCGCTCGCGCTTCACGCAGTGATCTGTGCCAACTCCTCTCGCTTTGGGAGTTCCGAAGACGAACGTATCATTCTCACCCGACACGAGTCAAAAGCCGGGGTCCGCTCTGCCAATCGCCACCCAACTGCTCCCACGATACGAGGCCTACTTCGTCCCACGATACCCTTTGCCCCGACGCAGCCCGAACTCCGCGTTGTTCCACTCACTGCCGCCTCCGAATCCCATGCGGACCTCACCCGCCTGCTGTCCGCCCGTCTGGTTCCCGTAGTTGACATTGGGGCGCGGAGGAGGAGGGCCGAAGCTTGGCATGCCGTCCATGGGAGGTCCGTCATTCATAAAGTCATCACGCTCCATGTTCTGGAGCACGAGACGCTTCAGCTCCGACTGCTCCTTCTTTCCAGCGTTCTCCTGGCGATGGCTGTGCTGGGCCAGAGACGACGCCTCGGGCACCACCAATTGACGGGCCTCCACCTTGCCCTTGTTGCCGCGCCGCAGCATGCGGAACACCACGCCGTCGGGGGACCCGTTGGCATCAAGCGCCAGCATTCCACGCGGGCCCGCGGGCGTGAGCGAAGCGGAGCTCTTCACAACGGTAGGAATCGCCATCTTGTCCACATTGACGCGCGCCGCGGGCTTGCGGGTGTCGGTGCTCCCGTGCATCATCGACTTGAAGGCCTTCTCGAACTCCTCGTCCTCCTCGCTCTTCTGAATGCGGTCGTGAATAATAAGGTGCTCCTCCTCCTCGTCTTCGTCTTCCTCGTCGTCGTCATCGTCATCTTCATCGTCGTCCTCATCGTCATCATCCTCGTCATCCTCGTCGCCGTCGTCGCCTCCAGCGTGATCGTCATCGTCTTGTTCATCGTCGTCGTCATCATCATCGTCGTCATCCGTGTCGTCCTCCTCGTCTTCAAGGAACTCGTCATCTTCGTCAGCCGGTTGGGACAGAGACCCTTCCTCCGCGACGCTTTCGAGACCGTTCGTAGCCATGACTAGAGCCGCATTCTTCTTCGACAGACGACGCTCAGCCTCCTCCAAGTCACCACGTAGAATCTCCCGGACAGCCTGGTCAACCTCCTCCCACGTTTCGAACTTCTTGAAGTGGTCCTTCAAACTGTTGGACAGCATCTCGAACAGGTCGAACACCACAAAGTCCGTTTCCATGGGCACCTCCGTCTTGGAGAAGAGGTAGCGCTGGAAGAAAGTCATGAAACGACCGAGACGAGGCCTCGAGATGCCTCGTTCGTTGGAATTGCCGCTGTTTCCAGTTATGCTGGAGATCCCGCTGCCGTTGCAGGTCTCAATCAAGGCGCTCACAAGACGAACACGGAAAACTTCAGTCGGACCGTCCACTTCACTGGGCACGCGAGGGTCGTAGCGCATGTCGGGCACGAGCAAGAACATTTTTTTCATCTCCAACATTTGAGCAGGGGGAATTTTGTCGCTGCTGTATTGCGGTAGCGTGAGCAAGTCGTGCGAGTGATTGATCAGGAGGTAAAGGGTCTCCACCACCACGTTCATGCTCACCAGACCGCAATTGTAAAGCTCTCCCAGGAGTTTAACGTAGCCCAGACTGCGTTGGTGGTCGCGATAGTCGTTGACCTCCAAGCCGTATCGGATATGCTCCAGCACATCGTCCACCAGCAGAACCAGCACTTCATCGTGGTATCGCGACAATCCCTTTACCACCTCGCAGATCCACTTCATTTGCATCACCTTGCCCTTCGTCACCTTCAGCAGCGCCTTGAGCACCATAGCACAAGTGGAGCTTTCCTGCCACGGAAGCCGGCGAAGGGTCTTTACGGCCTTGTTGACGTTCGATCCGTTGAGGTCCTGGTACAGCACCTTAATCAGGAACAAGTACATCGGGTCGTACTGCTTCACCTGCCGCTCCACACGCTCGGGAGGCTTGCACATGTAGTACGCGTTTTCCACGAGGGTCTCCAGCTGCGGGTCCAAGTGCTTGGCCGCCTTGAGCTTCATCATGACGTTCAAGCAGTTGACCGTGCGGACATGGGTGTGCTTCGAGCAGTACAGGAAGCGACCACAGTTCTCGAGGAACGTCGTTGCCACGTGCACGTTGTGTCCCTGGAAGTCCTGGAAGCACTTCTGGAGGCACCGGAAGCCTGTGTTCGGCGGGCAGATACGGAACTTGACTAGCTCCGCCAGGAAACGGATGTTCTTGATCTTGGACTCAAGTCGGAACTGGTTGCGCCTTTTGATCAGGCCGTGAAACTCGCCCACGAGCATACCCACGAGTTCTCCACCGATATCCTCCTTCAGCACGCTCTGCAACGTGGCAACCAAGCGTGCATAATGAGATAGCAGCTCCAAGTGAGTCCGCGGCACCGCATACAGCGTCTTCACGAGGCGGTTTCGTGTCGCCTTTGAGTTGCGGTAGCAAAACTCCACTGCCGCCTTGTCACAGCGATCACGGTTCACCAGGTCCTCCAGGGAAGTAAAGAACGCGTCCAGTTGGTGGTGGTAGCTGTTGGTTGCAGCACTCGAAGAAGTTGTCGAGGCACTGGCGCTCGCATCCTCCGTGTCCTCCTTGCCCTTGCCCTCCTCCTCGTCTGTATCAGTCGCAGTAGAGTCCTTCGCTGCATCTGCCTCGATATCTTCCAGAGTCACGTCGTCGGCGTCTCCCCCGTCTTTCCCGTCATCGTCGACATTGCCCTCAGCTTCGTCCTCAATCTCCGCTTCAGCTTCTTCGTCCGCGTTAGCCGTAGCCTCCTTCTTCTTTTTGAGCTCCGCCACATCAGCCTCCGTGAGGCCAAGCACAACAGCAGGCACCAACTCCAGCAGATCCGGAAGATCCTCGTAAAATGAGCGCGTGGCTTCATCATCGAAAGGGCCGTCGCGACTGAGCTCGCGCCCGCCGCCCTCTCCTCCTTCCCAGACGAGAATTCCACCACGGCCCGATCCGTCGTCCTTCTCCTCGACGGGCAGCGGCGGCACCTCGCGGTCCAGCGCGTCGGCCAGCGAGTTGACGCTCGTCTGCAGCTTCTCGAACAGCAGCTTGGCGTTCTTGAGCTCCTGCACGTGCTCCTCCGTCACTTCTCCGCGGTTGACCTCCTCCTTCTCGTTGCGCGTGTCCAGCTTGAGGAACGTCGCGTGCTGCGCCAAGTAGAACTTGCAGATCATCTCGTACGCCTCCAGGTAGCAGGCCAGACACTGCTGCTGCACGGCCTTGGGCACCACGGGCGCCTGGCCGGTCACGAAGGCACAGAAGTCGTCGTTGTCGGCCAGCTGCTTCTCCATCTCCTTGTACTTCTTGGGCTGCACGCCGAGGAAGTCGACGCCCACCGACTTGGCGAAGCTCACGAGCAGCGGCACCTCCAGCTGCTGCGAGCCGGAGGAAGAGGAGGAGCCCATGGACATGTTGCCCTTGGACCCCCTCTTGCCGGCCCCGGGCTGCTCGCGCCGCGCGACGCGCTGGATGATGTGCGCGATGACCTGCACGTCGTCCAGCACGCCGGCCAGGTACAGCTCGCACAGCAGGCGCAGGATCAGGCGGCGCCGCAGCATCTTGCTCTTGTCGTCCGAGGCGTACGAGGCCTCGAAGCTTCCGATGAGCGCGCGCTCCATGCCGGGCGCGAACTCCTCGTAGCGCTGGTGCAGCAGCGACGCCACCTTGACGGCGGCCGCCAGGTCCGCCGCCTTGAGCGGCGCGTCGGCCAGCGCGGCCACGCACTCGCTCACGTAGCGCGTGAGGTTCAGCTCGGCCGCGTCGCGCAGCAGCGAGTCCGCGTTGCTCTCCGACAGCACGCGCAGCTTCTTGACGAAGGCGGACGACCGCTTGATGTCCGACTTGAGCTTGAGGCTCGCCAGCTGCGCGCGCGCGGCCGCCACGCCCTCCGCGCAGTTGGCCGCCCGCAGCGCCTGGCGCGCCTCGCTCAGGCGCTTCAGCTCCTGCAGCTGCGCCAGCGCCTGCACCTGCGCCTCGTCCTCCTCGTCGTCGCGCGCCATCGCTAGTGATGCCTCTTGGGCGCGAGGCTTCGTTTGCTCGGTAGTAGTCCCCAGAATATAATAGTAGTTAGTAGGTATATCACTACTACTAAAATTACTACTGATGTACTACTATAAGTTAGATCTGGGATTGGAGCCATTACGTCTCTACGTCTCGGCTTTCGATCGTCTTAGACGATGTGGCGACATTTTTTCTTATTTTTGATTGGCCAGTTATTAGCTCGATCGGCTAGGTTCATCGTCTCCAGACTGACCAATCTGAGACGACTAAATCACCAGTCTCACTTTGGAGACGAGCGTCTTCACTGCGTTTCGATGGTGCAGAGCGAAAGCATCGTTGCTGCAGTTGCTGCGGCCACGAGGGCTCTCGCGACGGCGGTCCACACCGCTGTGTGGGCAATTTCGAACCCGAAGCAGAACATCCTTACCCTGACACCGCTAGAGTTTGAGGCTATGCTTTACGACGCGGTCTACGACGAGTGGTTTCGACAGAATCTCAGGTTGACACTGCTGGTCAGTGAACACTTTGCTCTGGTTAACAGAGAGTGTTGATGCTAAGACGGCCCAC